>NW_028323217.1:0-85256 GCF_984573655.1 Nuphar pumila | reverse complement strand
CATCTGAACGCAGCCGGCAGCCGCGTGAGGAGCCAGGGTATTGAACATGAGTGGGCATCAGCGACGCAAGCCCTCTCCATGCATACATACATGCTTCTGACAACGACGTGGCGTTCATCAAGTATATGTTTATACAACCAGAGGCGCCAAAGGTCGCCGCAGTGGATCCACCTGGCAATGCTGCACCAGACCGAACTTTTTCCGGCTCAGATGCCCAAAAACGCATGGATCATCGGTAAAATGGGGATCGAAATCCATTCTCTGGCGAAGCACTTCCACCTGGGAACCCACGGGTACCCTCTCCGCTGACGTTGAGTAATTCATATGTGCTTGTGTTCTGTATTTTGTATGATGCGTTCAAGATTGTACCATGGCCTGAAAGCAAATAGCGTCCAAGACTTGGGCTCTCAGCTAACCACGCAAATAGGAATGAGAGCGGATCCTGGACTGGAGCGGCTGCGGCACAGCAGCCATGATTGCACGCTGACGTTCTGCCTTGTATCACAACAGTAACATTGACGTTGTCGGCTGCGAGAATTGAGACGCGGTCTCGATTTAGTGAGATGTTACCTGCGACTGCGGACATATTCTGCAACTGCACGATGGCTCAGGAGGAATGAATGCCGCAATGTGGGGTGAAACTCAATGACCGCAGGCGAGTGCATCGATCTCAATATGCCCATGAAGAAACTCCTACAAGAAATGACGCTAGCGAGGTCGGGAGCATCAGGAGGGTGGCGCACAGACCACGCTGACCAGCTGCCTGCAAACATTCTGATGGGCGACGCAGCCACATGCGCGAGACAAAAGACGGTCCTCTGCAGCGTCCTTGCAGAAACTTCCAGAAGGCAACAGCCCTAAGCGTTGGACACCTTTTCACGTGACCTAAAGGCCGTCATTGCACTTTTGCGTGCGATGAAGTAATTCAGGTTTGGTTGCGCGCCAAACGGAAGCCTCCTCGGGCATGTGTGCCAGCCCACGCTAGAATCCCGAAACTTACAAAATCAACACAATGTTCACAATCAGGACATCGAAGAAGTGTGTAGCGACATGCATGCGGCTCACGTATTTTTTTCCGTTCCTCATTGGCTCAGTGCTGTCAAATAGCTCCATGACGTCATCCAAATCCACCTAGTGTACGCGCCTAATGTGCGGATCTTACGGGCAGATTGCGCGATGGCATATGCTGAACCATGCGATCCGTGCATATACCTGGAGCATGACTTCTTCTGTCTCTCAAGTATCAGACAAGGCATCTCCTTCGCTACCAGTTTCGTGTGCCTGCCCTTCGTTTCAGATGACTTTGTAGAAGAGGCTCCAGTGCACTTGGCCACGATGTCGGCAGCCCCAGATGGCATTCTCTGTGGGTGGTCAACGAAAAGTCCGCAACTCTGCCAATCCAATGCAAAGCAATTCAGATGCACATCGAAGTGGTCGCAGGCCAAGGTGCTGGCTGCAATGATGGATACTGGAGCGCCTGCGTCGCATTACGCCTCTTCAAGCAAGCAAGCGTTGCAACAGCTGAAGACTGCTGGCGTGAACCGTGCGTCCCTTCATCAGTATGCTAAGGTTCATGCTTTCGATTGTGCTTTCTTGCCACGGGGTGTCTACATGTCGAGCCATGCATTGGGTTTGGCCACGTCACATGCACGATGTGCTCAGGCATTTATCAGGATTGTGCGGTTTGTACCACATTACAGCAACCATCTATTTTCAAGATTATCTGGTCATGGCTGAGCTCATTTGCCTGATGCGCGTGCGAGTTGCATATTCCTTGGTGCGTGCTGTCAGCTCAGCATACAAGAAAACAGAGGATGCGGAACAATGTGCGTTCAGATGCCAGTTGCGCATCGTGTTGCTTTCCATGTGTGTGCACGCCCAACTGGCAGCATTCGCTATGCATTGTATGAGCAGATGCGATTACTCAGAACGATATGGAGCACGCACACGCTACTCTATGTGAACGTAAGACACCGCAATGTAGTGTACTAAGCGCTTTGAGCTTCCATGCTATGTGAAACAGAAATTGTACAGGAGAACCAGGCGCACGAGATATTCACGCATCCTGGCAGCTGTCCAGGCACACTCTGTACCTGACAACAGCTGGCGCACGATGCAGTCAGAATGGACATGTATGAAAGTTTTGTGTTCAGCAATTGCCACTTGGGCCATTTTACACACATCACCATGTCGCAAGTTATGCTTTGTGCTCCTCCCATAAGCCGGCTCGCCACCTTTAGGAAACCACCACGGCAAAGAGAACGTTCGAGGATTCACAGATGATACGCAGTTTAGCAGCTTAATCATATTTTATAGTAATGTGCTTACCATTTGAGAAGTTCCGTTGGCCATCCTGGCTCTACGATCTGGCGAGCTGGTTTCCGACGGTAATGTGGGATAACGATAGACATTTAATTGCCGAAAACACGTGCGAGATCGAAACATGGTTGTTCACGCGATGTTGGGGAAATCATACCATGCGGTAGCTGCTGTCAGGCACAGGATGTGTTCACTGGGTCTTGACAGGGCTACGTTGCCAGGCTTGGTCCCAAAACCAGGACATGCTCACGACGAATAGGAAGGCAGCTATGTTGCTTCTGACCTCACTGTGAGTGTTATTGTGTCGAGAAGCTTGCGGTAAGTGCTGGAAGTTGCAGGCCCGTACAAGTGCAAGGCCGTTGCTGAGGTGGTCCTGGTTTTGGGACCAAGGTTCATCGGACCGACCCGATTGTGCAATGGTAATCACGAACGCTCACCTTTTTGCCAATCATGCGTCAATTCATTCGGGATCAAGCAATGTCCTTCTTAACGCAACTCTATCAACCTTTCGTGAGGGCAGATCCATTGGGTGCTATGGTGGTATTCATGCACGAAAGAGCAACACACAGGGCACATCTCAAATGAGCTTTCAGGCACAAGCACCATCACAGATGAGTGACTGAATTGTGTCATCCACTTGCAGGCTACGCAGCCGAGAAGAAGCCCAGCATCATCTCGATCGGCCTCACAATTCACAATGCCCCCGTGGAGCTCCGAGAGAAGCTCGCAATCCCAGAAGCCGAGTGCCCAGAGCGATTGAGGAGCTTGTCTCCTTCCCACACATCGAGGAGGCTGCAGTCCTCTCCAACCTGCAATCGCATGGAGCTTTACGTCGTAGGTCTCAGCTGGCACCGAGGCGTCCGAGAAGTTGAGGAGTGGATGTCTCGAATCAGTGGCGTCCCTCTTGAGGAGCTCCGGCCATACCTCTTCCTAAACCGCGACCGCGACGCCGTGTGGCATCTCCTCCGTGTGTCAGCTGCCTAGAGTCGCTCGTGATGGGCTGAGGGGGCAGATCCTTGCGCAAGTTAGGCAGGTGTACAAGGTGGGACAGGAGTGCCTGGCTTCGGCCGACACCTCAATGGGCTCTTCAAGCAGGCAATCACCGCCGGGAAACGCGTTCGGACAGAGACGTCGATCTCAACAGGCTCCGTTTCGGTCTCGTCGGCCGCGGCGGAGCTTGTGCAGTTGAAGCTGCCGACAAACGACCTCAAGGACGCCAAGATCGCAATCATCGGCGCCGGAAAAATGTCCACCCTACTTGTGAAGCATCTTGCATCGAAGGGCTGCGAGCGCGTCACGATCCTCAACCGCTCCCTCCCGCGTGCTGAGGCGCTCCGAGATGATTTCCCTGAGGTTGAATTCGACATCCGGCTGATGCCGGAACTGATGACGGTCTGCGCTGAGTCGGACGTTATCTTCGCGGCCTCTGGTTCTGAGGAGATTCTCGTACATGCGTCTGATGTGGAGAGCATGCCCGCCGCGCCCGCGCTCGTTGGCCGCACGTCGCTTCGTAGACATTTCCGTCCCGCGCAACATCGCGCCTGACGTCTCGGACGTCGCTGGGAACATCGTGTACAACGTCGATGACCTGAAGGAGGTTGTCGCGCTCAACAAGGCGTCCCGGCAACAGGCCGCGTGCGAGGCCGAAACCCTTCTGGTCGAGGAGCAGCTGGCGTTTGAGGCGTGGAGGGACTCACTCGAGACGGTGCCTACGATCAAGGCACTTCGCACAAAGGCCGAGGATATCCGGGGGGCTGAGCTTGACAAAGCTCTCGGCAAGCTCGGTGAGGGGCTGACCAACAAGCAGAAGAAAGCGATCGAGGACCTCAGCCGTGGTATCGTCAACAAGCTTCTCCATGGCCCATTGACCGCTCTCCGGTGTGATGGCTCCAACGCTGCGATGTGAGTCAGACTCTGCTCAACATGGAGGCTCTCGAGCGCATGTTTGAGCTCGCCAAGGACGGTGCCTTTACCGGGCCGAAACGGTGATTGCGTCGCTTGTAGCTGTTGAGTTCTCGTAGATATCATCAACTTGGCCTCGTGTTGCGCTGCGCTTAGATTGCCTTTGTTTGTGCCCGTGTTGGCGACCCCTGAGCATGTCACCGAGTCAAACCTTGTTTGTGAGCAACGCTGAGTTGTATGACTGCTTGTGTGTGTGCGACCCATCTCCAGGGATATACTTGCCGTTTGACCAGTGTGTAAGTGTTTTGGCGATTTTGCGAATCACGACCCCCTTGCCCTGGGTTGACTTTGTTCGTGGCTGTGTGATACCACCTCATCTACCTAGGTATGTAGAGATGCATGAAAGAGGATTCTTCGATGCCATCGAGCCATGTGAGACATGGCAACCATAGCACAGGGATGTTCACTTTTTTTTATGAAGACGTGGGCATGTGAAACGCCGGGTGCTAGCTCTCGAGCTCAAAGTACTCGGTAACAGTGTTACAACGAAGCGGGAAAGCAAAGCAGAAATAAACTGCAGACAAGGACGACTCAATTCAAGAACACACGAAAGAAGATCAAACCAAACACACAGGAAAACAAAGAAAGAAAGAAAAGGACAATCAAAACAGTCAGCTGACAAGACTAAAGGAGAGCAAAGCAGGAGCGCTACAACACGACACACCAACCCCTCTACACCTCACCTGCCTCATCAACCGGCAGCTCACAACCCGGTATGAACTGCCGCCCACATTCTGTGCAAAACAAAACATGGACCGGTATACATCTTCCCGTTGCCACGCACAAAGCACAGCTTAGTTCTTGCCGGACCGAGCGCACAAATGCTGCCTTCGAAACACCTCCACTTGCAGCCGCCACATCGCCTAGGTCCGACAAGAAACGCGAAGCCCTCTCGCCAAGGCACCCGAACGACTCAACTGCAAGCGGTATGAAGTCGTAGCCGACGTCTTGACCAAGTGAAACTGACGTCTCTTTGCCTGCTCCGCCCGCAACACGAGCCGCGCCACGAACGTAGGAAGCTGCGTAACCACGCAATCCAAGACGACAATGCGGCCCTCCGGCATGACAGCCAGAATGTCGCCACGCCGCAGACCAGCAGCGCCATGCAGTGGCCATGAGCGACCAGACTGCTGTATGCTGGTTCCTCACTGGAAGCGCAACCAGCACGACGGATGGCCCGACGCCAGGCAGAAGCCCAGATATCGTGGCGTAACGTTGCCATCCCAGCAGTTTGAATGCAGACCATCGCATGATCTGGCTTCCCCGCATCCCCAGCTCCACATAGACAAGGCGGAGCTGCTACCCGAACAGGCACCCCGAGACCTAGAAGGTGGCGTCCAGCTGAGACAAAATCCTCCTTGCTAAGACGCGTAGTGGCAGCACCAGGCAGCGCAGTGATCCACGCCGCGGAAGACCAGTCGCAGCACTAAGGAGACGAGCCGCATCCCGTCTACCCGCGTCGGTGGCCACATCAAACGAGGATCGGAAGTCGCGAGCAGCGCGATCGCCAATAACTCGCGACACAACGTGCTGCACACCTGGCAACAATTCGGCCACCAAAGCGCCTGTGATGTCGCGAGAGAGACTGCTCCCAACCACAGTCTGAAGCAACGCTGTCATAAGCGCGTTGCCAAGCAGAGATCAGAGGAGCCCGCGCTACCCCAGTAAAGGCATGCAAGCTGCCACAACCACCTGCCATGGCAGCTTGCGCCAATGCCGCCCCAGAAACAAGAGCAGCATCAGCTTCCACTTCGGAGGAGAAACGCAGCCCTAACCACCATGCCGTAAAGGCAAGGTCATTTGCTGCACCTCGCGACCTCCAAGGACACGCGCGCCCGCGGGGCCCAATGGCCGAAGGCAAGCGAAAGAGGCAGACGGCGGCCCTAAAGGATCGCTTTCTCAAACACGACGCGTGGCCGCCGCCAAATGCACCCACGGCACAGAGCGCTGGAAATGAAACATGCGCAGGGAGAGGGATGCCCGCAGCAAAGCAAACTGTGATTGCTTGGGCAGTGGAAGCCGCATCAACTTCTCAACCTGCGACGTACACTGTCCGCGCGCGCGGACACAACGCCTGCAACATATGCGTCTGAGCCAACAGGAGTGCCGCATACTGTGACACCATCCGGGTTGTGCCGGATATGCAGATCCGCAGCCAATCGGGCGATCGCACTTGGAGGGCCTCCCGTGAGGGCGCACTTGCGAGGTTGCACCGACAGACCCACCCCTGCAGCGCCACGGGGTCCCTGCAACGTGGAGAAAGCAGCCCGCAATTGCTCAGCGCGACCACCATACTGACGTCGTCCGCGAAAGCAACAAATTGCGACACCCGGCGCCGCCGCACGTGCACGCTCCAGCGGTTGCTGTAATGCTAGGGCAAACATTAGAGGTCCCAGTGGGTCACCTTGCCGCACGCCTGCTTGCGACTGTACCGGAGGTGTGCCAGGAGGGGCTCCCAGAATGTGCAGGTCTGAGGGAGCGCCATAAGCCCAATGTACAAAAGGCAGCAGCGCAGGTACGCGGTCTTTCACCACAGCAAACACGGCCGAACGCGCAACGCTGTTGAAAGCATTGGCTTGGTCCACAGTGAGAAGGGCCGCCTCCGGATCTTCAGCCAGGGCAGCGCGAACAGCATGGCCCACCGCCTCCGCGCCCCCCGGAACGCCCACACCCAGTTTGAAGCGGGGCAAGCGCGGGACCAACTTCTTCACAAGCAGTCAGCGCACATAAAGCGGCAAACCTGTACCAAACCTCGCCAATAGCGATGGGCCGCACTCCACCGTCTGGCTTTTGCAGGCCCACGAGAGAGGCGTCCAAGAGGGAGCTGTGACGTGGAAGCTCACCACTAAGAATGAGATTGACGAAGGCCAAAGTCGCATTGAACGCCTCTGTGGTGGCCTTGGCCGCTGCCACCATGTGCTCGTAGGTCCACTGCGACGGACCACCTGCCGCGCCCCGCTTGGACTGCAGACGCGACAGCGTCTTCTCCCGCCTGCAATTTGAAGCGCCTCGGTGTCGTCTTGAAGCGTCTGGGCAGGGACCGCAGCGGGGTGCTTGGCGCGCAAGGCAGCAATGACAGCAGGCGAGCGCGCATCAGCCAGCGGGTCCGAAGCCAAGCGCGCGCCCCCTCTGGTGATGCTGCTGGCCTCAAGGAAGCGCTCGGGTAACAGTACTTACAGAGTCCATGACTAGGTGAAACGGACCAGGAACAACCAACTCTAAAGATAAGATGTAAAGCTTATATAACCAAAGACGAGAGACAGTACAGCAAGCACTACATGTCCACATGCATACAGCTGATCCGAGGATTCGGATCAGATCCTACAGCACCTACGGTCTGTCATGCTGACGACGGAAACAGCCTGCTGACAGTCCAGACAAAGATGTAGCTATCGAACAGGACTTACACCTGTAAGAGCTATCGGAGGTGTAACAGCATGGGCCAAAAGCATCATGACAAGGGCCATTTTGCAAGTTCATTGATGATAAATTAATGATCAATGGAGCTGTCGAATTTCTTGACAAAGAGATGTACAGTCAACTCAATGCAATTGACAATTCTAAGTATAAGAGCTGGTTGACCAGATACTTAGTCACAGGGCGAAGGAGGATAATATATGTATGTTCCCACGCGTCTGCCATTGCGTTACATAGGCAGGAAGATCATCACAGCACAAGCCAAAGAGTAACACCACTCGTGAAAGCACCCTGTAATGTCAGCGGTTGGACAGTCAGCCCTGCCAGACACATGCTGCTGCTCACGCAGCCGAGAGATCAATGCCTCTGCACAGGCCAAGCTGACAGTTCAAAGCCTTCATCAAACAAACACGCCAGCACAAAAAAGGCGACGTTGACATGGGCGAGACAGCCAAAGCTGATCTCGCGCCCAAACACTCAAAGCCTCGATACACCATGTGCCGGTCATGTTGCGTCGCCTGTTTCCCGTGCTCTACGTCTTCAGTACTGTCATCTCTTGTGGAACTGCGTCTTCCGACTTGTCGTACTGCCCCACCGTCAGTGTGCGTCCCTTGGCGGATAATGCTGTCCATGTGCCACCATTGTCGACCATATCAAGCTCCAAGTGAACTTCTTTGAACACCTCCACTCTGAGGGTCTCCTTGAAGCCAAGCTTGGAAAAGAGCTCCTGCGAAGGACTGTTGTCATAGCTAATCTTTGCGCAGAATTTGCTCACCTTGAGCTCAACGATAGCATATGCCATGAACAACTGGAGCGCCTCGAACGCCAAACCCTTCCTGCGACTTTCCTTCGCAGCTATCATCACCTGCGCCCACTCAAGCCTTTCAACACCGCCCCGTCAACCCAGAATCCTGTTGGACCAGAAATGTGTGCTCTTTAAAAAGAATGACAGACATGTAGTTTGGAGAACGGTCGACTTGCATTGCGTTTGGTCTTTCTCCCAACCTTAGGCAAGCTGTGGTAAGTCATGCTGATTCAGGTATGCTTGTCTCAGGTGATGGGAATGCTAGCACTGATTCCTGAGTATTACTTGGAGCTGCCAATGTCCATGTCAAATGGACCATGTGGATGCGGTAGTAGTGATGTAAACGATACATCACTGACAATACGGCCGCCAACAGAACGTCCTTGAAAAGAGGTGTTTGCACCTGTCAACGGCAGCTGATAACGATTGGAACAAATGAAAATGAGTAGTCTTGCATCACCTTAGGCCACGGTGTATTTGTAAGAGTGTGTTGAGGGACACAACCATACACAAGGTGTAACCTGAAGACCTGATGCACACTGTATCGACACTCTCAGTGTCGTTGCTTATGTGAGAAGCACCAGGTGGGAGGCAGACTTGCCTGTCCAGACTGTTGGAAACCAGCTATCTTGACACAGGTTTCCTTGTGTGTGCCGAACCTTGTGTGCTTGGGCTCTGAGGCCATACATGTGGACGAGTCAGGCTAGAATGCCTGAGTCGATTGTAACGACTATCTTGCTAAGTGTGTCGCTACCTCAACTGGTAATGTTTCCAACACAGAATGCTGACATTCTATGATATTCTCTTACGAGTGTGAGCTGTATTTTCCTTTTTTGCCTGTGCTCTGTGCCGATGTATGTAGTGACAAGGATGCAGTCTATCCTCGGTCCCAGAAGTCCAGTTACATGTTTCTCCCTTGACTCTGCACAGGATAGACGGTTTAATGGGAGAACTACCCCCACAACGGCCGCTAAAAGACGCCACTGGCTGTCAGATATTGAACGAAGAAAAGACCGGGCATTTAAATAAAATAAATCAATCAATCAATTACCATGCCATGCCTCCCCCGCATTTCCTACTCAAGCCCAGTTTGAGCGTGCAGATACGTGGAGATGCCCCTATCAACAATCCAAATGTAAATTTGCATGAAGCCAGAGCCCCAGCAATATAAGTGATGGTCCTGGTGGCACTGATACCCAAGCAATACTTGACATTGCCAATGACCATGTGTGTGCGGTGGTCTTGTGATCAGATGCTACGGTAAAGAGGTTCTACAACAACGCATTGACCGTGGACATCGTGTGAATTGTCCAGGGTCTGTTGCAAAAGGCCTTTGATGAGAAGGACAGATGGTGCACATGATGGGTTTGACCGACGCCTCATCCAAGAGAACTAGTTCTTTGTTGACCATGCCCATGCGGCAAGGCTGTAAGAAGGACACATCATCATATAAACGTCACCTCGGCTTCCAACGGGCTCACAATGTCCATGCACATGCGGTGGTGATGTAACGAAGACATATCATGGCAAGGTTCTCACCTGGGTTTTCAACGGCAAAGAATGTTCATGCAGTGGTGCTGTCACAAAGACATTTCATTATGACTTTGAGAAATCTGTCCATAAATTCCTGGAACACATAGTGCATACCATGACACACATGAACAGCTGATCCGTATGCCGGGAGTGATCATGACTGCATCGGCATAGCTGTTCCAACATTATCGATGACCACAAGAAGTGGTTAATCGGTCATACTCCGACATTCCTTGGCAGGATGTCACCTCAATTTCCGCAGCATGTTCGTCGTCGTGGTCGTTCCAGTACAAATTGACATCGCCGGCCATGGCCCCCCCGTGTTGTCCGGTGCCTTCGCTATCAGCACGAGCCCGGTCAAGCACGATGAACGTGCATTTGCGCTCGTCGATTCGCCATTCCTGCTGCATGCGGAACTCCTCTGCGAGGGTCAATGGCTCTGATGCTGTCAGCTCCTGAAGCTCTTTGTCCTGCAATCATGTGTGTGTTTGGCCTGTGGTGGACCAAAACATTCCCAAGTATCTGGCAGTACAACACCCTACTGACAGGTGGTCATACCATATTGATTGATTGAATTATTCAAAAACCCTACTGACGGGCCTGTGCTGGACAAACCGGAGGTTTGAGAGCTTGTGATGATGCTAAGACAACTTGGCAGATTGAGTAAATTACCCTGTTGATATGTGACGACGCAACACCTCCTTTTGGAGCTGGTATGTGTGTCAGATTGATCAGTTATTCGGGTCAAGCTATCTGAGAAGATCTGCCTGCGAGTATGCTTTGCCAAGGTGGTTTACACGCATGCAACACCCACCTGTAACTGACAGGAGGGGGCCTACAGTTTGTGCCAATGGTGCATGAGCCCTTGCACCGTTGTGTGTCTCCTGATATCCTAGTCTTCAAGGCCTTGAGGTGTTACTTGTGGCACCGCATAATCTCCGCATACGTCACGACAACGTTCATTTGACCTGATTTCTGGTACCATGGGGGGTCTGGGGTCAGTAGGGGCACAGGCATCTTGGTGATTGCTTCAAGCATACGATTGAGGGTGTTGGAATGAAGGGGATTCCATTGTGAATTCAAACCCATTTCCTAGATATCGACTGCCTGCTTTACAGCGGCATGAACCCCCCTCAATGCTGAGATACTGTAACAATACCAACAATTAGCTGGTCACGGTCACGCTTTTGGACTCGCCCCCAAATCTGACCTCGTGGCGTACTCTACAAGCTTACATTGAGAAAATAGTTTGAGTTTTCAGGTATGCATATAGAATAAATACCCGACATTGATGCCACGCTCCCAAAAAGCTCGCCCGTTTGTTGGTGTTGTTACGGTACCTGCCAGTTTGCAGCATCACGTTGTTGAAGCGTCGTTTTCTCACACACGTAGAACATTTGTGGGGTACCTGGTCCTCATGATGCGGATGCGGAATTATTCTTCTGAGCGCATTGGCTACACCTCAACCCCGTTGTCACACTAGAGCTTGAGTCTTTGCTTGAAGCCTCGGTAGCTGCGTCCTTTGGAGTCGTGCATTCCCTCACTGATGCTCCACACAAACTCAGCTTGGGACCGAGCAGTGGCAATGCTGTGATGTATCTAAGCTCTCATGGTGTCTTGGCTTGTATCGGTGCCTTCAGGTTTGGCACAACTGTCCCCACTGCTCACTTTGCATGTTGTTGCTTTGAGAATAGCGTTGGTATCTAGCTCGAGCTGCAGTATCTTGCTTGTCCAGGAGAATTGATGCTTCTTTTGTAAGTACAATACATTAAGTACAATACATTCAGACACGACTGCCCCTAGAATTTGCCGCACTAGTGCGAGGTGGTGTTCCTTTTGAGCCTGAGCTGTATGCACACCATCTGCTGAGCTGATGGATTCTCTTGTCATTGCGCTCAGCTGTCAGCATTATCCTGGTTTCGTTGACACCATCCGAGACGATGGAGAAGATGTTGCGAAATAACACCGCCGAAGGGGTTCCTGACTTGCCAAGACTGCAACAAATGTACATGACAGCGACACCAAGCATTGCACGGGTTCTTGAAGGATTATAGAAGAGTAGGGTTCAGTATGCAGGTGTCGAATAGGCTTGCTTTGCTATGTGAAGTAGTTGGTGTTCGTGTCTGTCCAGCAAACCCTGCGCGCACCTGCATCCATTCATGGTAAATCTCCACATGCTCCTTTCGATACGGCACCAGGACGGCTTTCGATCCAGTGAGAACAATGTTCTCGTTGACCAGCATGGTCGTTCTCTACCTGGACCCTGGGCTAGCTGCTACCTTTGAAAGACCATGGTGGCTACAAGTGTGCAGATAGTTGTTGCTGTTACCACAATACACTGCACGCAGATTGCGCATTAGACGTGGTTTTCCAGAGCTATGGATGGGTTCCAAGGCTTGGCCCATGGATCCTGGACTCCACTGGAGACTGGAGGCTGGTAGGGTCCCAATATCCCGAGATAGTGTGTCAGAGATTGTGGAGCTACATGGAATACAGAAGTAGCACCCGTCAGCTCGTTTCGCCCAAGTGACACGTCTCTCACTAATAAACTTTATTTCATGCCGTTTGGTCTGCTGCTTATGCAAAATGATAGGTTATCCGAATATGCATCGTCGAGTACAAGGGAAATAAGCTACTCTCGTCATGAGTAATTATGGATTAGGCACTGAAGAGCTGTAACTCAGTATAAGGAGAAGATTTCGCGCCAGGACTGCACACGCAGTCACAGCGAACTGCACCAACATGGCGTGTGCTACTGTCCCTGGGAATCAGGCTCTGTTGCCACGCTTGGCATTTCCTTTGGGTGTGGTTGCATACACATGTAGTGTCAAGGAATGGCATGGGCCACGTACATATATCTCTGCAGACTATCCCCAGTATCACAGATAAGTGATGAAGTCTTTGACGAAGAACACATTCACTAGACCGAATGGCAATATGTTCCGAAATACTTCCGGAGTCAAATCTATCTTGATGTTTAGCACAGTAACATTGCCTCGCTGTTTCCAACGGAACTGTTGTGCACTTTCAGGACCTGCCTGTCCTTCACCAATTGTCAGGGCTAATGTAGAGCCTCGAACTCTTATTGCACTTTATGAACGCATGCTGAAGGTGGACCAGCACCTCTGCCTGAAAAACGAGATGTTTTCAAACATCAACACAAATGAGCTGGGCCTAAAACCATAGTCAGCGCGTGCCATCTCGTCCAAAGTATTCCCAGGGGCCATCGCGAATACGCAATTGCAGTAACGGCTATACCAATGCTCGAATGTACATGACTCTGCAGTGTGACCTTCGACGGCCTTTAGAAGGTCAAGGGTCATCTAGAAAAGGGATGTCGTTGGCAATGGCAGTGTCAATATTGTCAGCATTGTCCAGGGTCGTCATTACCGACCAGCGTCGGATGACGTTGACAGCGGCGATCTAACGTTGGCATCACGCTCATTGGCATGGAAGAACTGTCAGCTTCATATATAAGCTTGCATAATGATCACTAACATACATTGTTTGTTGCGTTCTGCACATTCAGTCTGAATGCGAGCACTCACTTGCACGAATTGCACTCCAAGCACAGACTCAAGGTGTGGTCCCAAATCCAAGATGTTCGTACAAAGTATGCATGCGTACGGTTCACCAAATGTATCGTTGCAGATCGAGAGCGTTTGCTGCAACATGAAACTTGCAACTTGTGCAGTTTGTCTGAAACCCTGCCTCGAAAGCTCATGCCCATCAATCGCAGTTTCCTCCTTGCGTTGCCTGGTAGCCTGACGTGAAAACCTACCGTGACTTATGTAAAGGCGCTACGCAATACCGAGACAACCACGAGGCATGCTGCATCTACGGACGAATGTGCAGGTGCATTATCTCCAAGATGACATGTAAAGCAAGCATGGCGAATGTTCGTGCCACGTCATACCGACTTGCGTACGCATGTCTCAAGAAAAAGAAATCTTGTGTGAATGCAGATCAAAATGGCCAAGAAAGTGATTGCGGTGGTGGGCGCAACTGGCGCTCAAGGTGGGGCACTCGTTCGTGCGATTCTCGCCCAGGGGTCAGCAGGCGAGTTCGAGGCACGCGCTCTGACGCGAGACACTGACTCCGCCAAAGCTAAAGAGCTGGCTGCCCTGGGTGCTACGGTCGTCAAGGCCGACATCGATGACGAGGCCAGCCTGGTGGCTGCCTTTGACGGCGCACACGGAGCGTATTGTGTCACATTCTTCTGGGACCACTTTTCACCTGACAAGGAGCTGCAGCAAGCCAAAAACCTGGCTAACGCTTCCAAGTGCGCTTCTGCGTTCTGTCCATCCCAGGATCCAGAGATGTCGTCTCTAGGCCTGTGTTCATTACGGCATAACTGGCGTGCTCAAATCCTCGAGCAAATCCACCCGTGGAAATGTCTCACGCATAATCAGGTTCTATCACTGTTGACTGCGAGGCATCGATGCCGACGTCGATGGCTCACCAGTCAAGTGGCATCAAAGGCGCTTGCTTGTTTCAATGGTCGGCAATGCAGCTCATTCATGAAGGACCGACTTCTGGTCCAACGGTCGGCAACAAACATGCAGCATGCAACTCAGAGGCTCTTCGAAGACTCGGACGATTCAGAGCCAGAAGTGGCGAATCCGGAAATCATTCATCTTTGAGTAAGCCTCCGTAGTTGGGTCCTCTTGTGGGGAGATGCTGCATCCCTCCATGTAGGCGCGAGATCAACTCTGGCTGTCTCGCCCTTGTCAACGCCGCCTTTTTTGGGCTGGTGTGCTTGTTGTATTTTTGTTTTGTTTTCATCTTTGGTTGGTAATGTCTGCAACCATGACCATAGCATGGACGACACTGCTCTGACATCCATGCAAACTCCTCATGATTCGGCGTATCGTTGCAGGAAAGCTGGCGTTAAGCACGTCATCTGGTCAACGCTCGACAACTCACGCGAGTTCATGGACCTCAGCGACGACCGCATGCCAACGCTCATGGGCAAATACAAAGTGCCCCACTTTGACTGCAAAGGCGAGTCCGATGCAACCTTCACCGAGCTTGGACTCCCTGTCACCCTCATGCGCACGAGCTTCTATTACGACAACTTCATGACGGTCATGGCTCCTCAGCGCCAAGACGGCAAGCTATCTATCACAATGCCGATGGGCGACAAGCCGCTCCCCTGCATCAGTACCGTCGACATTGGCAAGTGTGCGCTCGGCATCTTTGCCAGTGCGGAGCAGTACATCGGCAAGACCGTCGGCATCGCGGGTGACATACTGCCGGTTGCGGCATTGTGTGAGAAGATGAGCGCGGCGATCGGCGAAACTGTGATGTACAACGACGTGCCCGCGGACGTGTACCGGTCTTTCGGCTTCCCTGGATGCGAGGACTTGGGTAACATGTTCCAGTTCAAGCGCGACTTCAACGACGCGTACTGCGCACGTCGCGACGTTGCGGAGTGCCGCAAGCTCAACCCTGAGCTGCAGTCGTTTGAGCAGTGGGTGGCTGAGAACAAGCTCCCAGTGGCGTAAGCACAGGGACGGCTGCGGAATAAAGGTTTGGGGATTGTAACAAACCTCAATCACGTGCTTTGACAAGTGATATTTGGAGATACCGATGTCCATGTGCATACGGTATTGTTACAAGCATGGTTACGAGAATTGATCGCCCGTAGCGCGGCGGAGGCCTAGACATTTCTTTCAAGACGAGCTCATAGGCACACGCACACACAGGCACGTAGGCGAGCTCACAGCCATGGTCCAACCAAACTAAACATATGCTGCGAGAGCTGAGACCGCATGGAGGAGGCCTTGTTGTTGTAAACAGATACATCTCAACCTAACGGTGACACACATGAAGTGGCTGTAGTCCATGTGTAAAGAAGCGCTCGCCACTTCGTTTGTCATAACAGCTAACTATGTTTGTTACAAGCGACAGGGCTGGCAAAACAGGAAAAAACACAGAAACTAACACTGAAAACAAAGACACAAACAAAGACAAAACACACAAGAAAACCAGCAACCTAAGCCACGCCGGGATCTTCCTGCGGTGCATCACACCCTGCATGGAAGTCCGAGCCGACGTTCACGGCGATATGAGAGAGGGACTTGTAGTACATGCGCGCGTTGCCCTTGCACAAAGCACAGCTGAGCTCCCGACGGACGCCACGTACGAAGGCAGCCTTGGACACCCGGTTAACTATGTTGATTACTATACCATGTGGCAGCTTACAGGCATGGTGCATGCTGGTGATGCCTGAGCGAAGTAATCATATGTTTGTAATTTTGCTGCAATCTCATCATCAGTACTGCGCCAGTCACGTCATCTGCTACAGAAAGCACGCTCAAAACGCAAATGCGAGACAAGTTGTTTATACAATAGTTGCAGTCGCTTCCAACCTGCCGTCAGTGTTGGCTTCGCAGCAGGTTGCCATTCTTCGCCCTTTGTGCGGATTGTTCTATCGCATGTTACATACACCTGCATGTCCTACAGCTCAGGCTGACAGTGCCATCAAGGCTCGCAATCGATAAACTGTTCTGTAAATGGTCACATAGACAGACAGAGTACTGCCGCTCCGGCTATTCTACCAGCAAATGTCTTGACCTCTACTCGGTGCATCGCAAGATGGACAGCATGTCAAGGGCCACTAAAACAGTTCACCTAAACTCTCGCCGGTCAGCGCGAGGAGGTCCAATCATTAGTGGTTTCTTGCCTGAATTGTAAAGCGGACTGTCAGTGATAGTACCACCGTACATTGGTCCCAACACCGACGTGCCTATCTCCATCGGCCTGGTCACAGCGCCTGCTCTTGCAATTGCACTTGGCTCTGCCCCTAGATACAGCATGCCACGTTTTTGTGGCACAGCAGCACACAACTGATCCTGTGGTGGCCAGGCTGCTGGCATCTTCATGGCTTCAGTCCCATCCACTCTTGTCTTCTCCAGCCATGGTGGATGGAACAAGTTGGGTTTCGGGTAGTGCTGCACTGACATTTGATCAGGGCTGAATTGTGATTGCTCGGGAGAAGGCATGTGTTGACTGGTGCTTGGGCTCTCGTCATCACTCGAGGATGACTCGGGTGATATGTCTCGTCGATTACCAAAAAGCTTGCCTAAGAAGGAGGGCGCCATATGGTAACGTGGGCATCTGAAACCCGGCTGGCAACACCTGCAAGTTCCGAGCATTTTGAGGCAAATGAAACTGAGGGAAGCTGAGATCTCAACCGGTTGATGTTCATGCTAGTGCAATTGGTCACATATGCATCAACTTGCGGGGCTCCCTGCACCGGTTGGAATAGTTAATCGCGTGCGACGCAAGCTTTAACGAGCAGCATTGCCATCATCTCGCTCAAAGAAATTGGCGATAAATAGTTATATTTGTATTTAATGATCACTTACGGAGCCCAATGATGGTATCTTGTGCCTTTGCATGTGTAAAGGCGTTGCAGTGTCCAAGGCGTCGCGGCTCGCGCCAAACAGGTAGGCAACATGCTAGTCGATATTCTTTTACGAAGTCACCTAGAAACAAAGTGACAACACGGACGATTATTCCTACACATGTTTTGATGGTGTTGGCGAACCTTTCACTCACTGGAAGAAAGTTGGGGCAGGTCGTGGAGCAATTCTAAACGCTGGTATCACTTCAACATGAGCTCAATCGATGCATTTTTTAAACAAGACTCGCAAACTTGTATGCAGAGACATCCTGTGGACTCTTGTCGTTTGCGCCAATAACCAAAACAGCCAAGGTGCTCGAGACACGTTGAAAGTGCGCAGCGATTTCCGACACAATACATGTCCATTGAGGTAAGTCATCCGAGTTGCTGCCGCATGAATTTTATGCCGTAAAACAGGCCAAGCCATTCCACCGAGGACTGACGTTCAGCTCGGTGTGCACGCCAATGACTCACCAGTTCACTTCTCGTGACGCGACAGCCAGTAGGACTCTTGTCTCGACAGGAATGATGCATGGCAGAGAGATGTCATCCATTTACAGTTTATCTGAAAGCTTGCGACACGCCTTGATGCTCGCAGCTGCCTTATTTGCAGTCATGTTCAATCAGGCGATCGGTACTGAAGTGAGCCATACTGCAGAGTGCGAAGTCAGCACATGAAAATCAGAAGTTTGACATAAGAGATTACATATGTCAATGTTTGAAACGTCTATGCTCCTGATGCCCCGGAAATCGTGACTTGGCAAGCGGTAACAAGTTCGTTAGATGTTGTGCCCTCTGTCCTGTACGTTTTGTTCAGACGTTATGTACTTCCTCCGTTTCCACCTGCAGCCCATTGCTATCTGATGTTGTAAACATTGGTTTAGAGTGCTGTCCGGGCTTTAAGAAGACCCCAGTCATGTCCTCTTCGCTGACAACGCATGGTCATGGGATTTTCTCACAATTTCACTCAGATTTTCAGAAACAATGGATGTACAAGGAGAAGAGGCACGTTATCTTACAATTTGTTGATTTCTGTGTGTCAGTATATGATCATTTTTTGCTACGTTTTGTAAGGGACGTATTGACAGGGTGTGCTGCCGTGATCATAAGCCGAACATGTCTCCGAACTGCCATGCTGTGAGGATAACAAGTGCGCATAAGGTTCTATGTTCCATTTTGTATCAATATGTTTTGTATTATAAGTTGCTGTTGATGCATCCCTGCTGTGTGCGCCTCTGGATCATCAGTTGGCAAGTCCAAGAACCCAGAACACACTGCGCAAGTCGAGCTCCCCTCCCCCTTTCATCTGATACATCAAACGAGCCTTGTCAGACGCAAAGATGGTGCATGCCATGCTTTTCGCACATATAGCGCATGGTGTACTGCCTGGTGATGTGACTTTTCGACTCCGCACCCATTCTTCTAACTGTCCCTAGCCATGGCTGTCCTGCTTCAGCGAAGCAAACTGCGAAGAGGTCGCCTAGCGTATGGCAAGTATCAGTACTATAGCTTTACCGTTTCCCCCGTGTATCTGCATCTCACGTGCATGTGAGAGTGCGGCAGACGATCATGGTGTGGGAGGTGAGCAGGCGTTTCACTGCACAAAATGACAAGGACCAGCTTGAGGAGCGTCAGGAGTACTTCACTCAGCTGGCATACCGTGATTCGATGTATTTACCGTCTTTAGGGGGGGTGCGCTACTTTCTCCTTCCAAACATCATTGCAATATCATGCATTGCAGTAAAGATGAATGCATTTATGATAGGGAAGGAAAGGTGCAACAGCAAGGTGTAACTGGGTACGAGGCACATGTCCCAGCAAGATCGGCCTACAGGTTGGGGGCACAAGTCCTGGACTGTGTTTGGCTGTGTGCCCAAATGGACTGCAACCCCATTTGTCATGCAAGGGCAAACACCTTGGGGGGTCAAGCCTCTTCCTCGAAGCGGGCCCGCCAACTCATGGAAACTTCGCACTTGTTCCAATGGCCGACTAAAGGCCACGCACTTCAGTCCTTTCCCTTTTCGGGGCTAATTCATTCGGCAGGTCACCATGATCGAGGAAAATGGACTGGCATGGGGTGTCATCCGTTCTCGCCTTCCAAACAGTAGGTCAGAACTCTCGTACGAGGACCAGCACCTGATGGTCAGCCAAGATTCAAGACGCACGGCCAAAGATGCCTCAACACAGATCGGGCCTACCTTTGGAGAACGTCCATCCATTTTGGCATGAATGTTTCAACCAGCTGTGCAAGGCAACCACTCTCAATGACATCATGCATACGCAAGCGCACAGTCATGATATACCCTGCTTTGTCCACATGGACATACTCAACACAGAATGTGCAGCATACCGCATTGCGAGTGGAACAGATATGGCAAAATCCCAGGACTCCCAGAATCCCAGAACCCCAATATTCAGGGCGCCCGAAACCGGGTCAAATGGCAAAGTACTGAAGGGCGCTCCTGAGAACGTGCAACGCAGTTATGATCAGTGCCCTCCTCTCAGTGACTCGCCAGAATGGGTTGATCCCCATTTTCGCCCCCCAGAAGCATGCATGTACAGGCAGCGCGACCCGAATTACAGGCGGAACGCTGACTCCTCTGCATGTGCTCTAGGCATCGATGCAAATCCTCAACCGCCTCGGTGGAAATGGTAGAGGCTCTCACTACAAAAGAAATCGCGAGCTATTGGATAGATGTTACGAACCCCATCCAGAGCAATCAGTGTAGTTCGGCCACATTCAGACAGGGCAGCTGACGGGACGCCTGGCAAAGCATTAATGACATGGAGTGGTTCCTGATCAAATTGATGATATTCAATGACTGTGGGGTCTGTGTGCTTCCAGAGGATTGCACACATGCATAACGATCAGGTCAAGAGCTTGCAAGACCTGAGGCGCCTTCAGACAGCCCCTGAAGGCGCCCGGAGGGGCCGCCCGCCGCCCACACCCAGCAAACTGCACAGGTATGCTCCGCAGCGCTTCGCCAGAATGGGTTTCGACTCCCGGTTCGGTCCCAGCAAATCATGCATTTTTGGGCACCTAGATCCGCAATTAACAGGTTCCGGCAAAACACTGATGCTTTGCATCGGTTTGTGACGATGGCGCATTGTTTTCCAACTCTACTGCATCCATATTGACATTGGCAACTTCAAGTAGTACTTGGGACTCGGTTGGTAGGTGAGACATTCAAGGGACTCGGAATGGTCAGTCAATATCACAGTGAAGAAATTCTGGAATAATCACGCCCAGGACGCTTAGTTACCTGCATTTAGAAAGGATTGCTTACACATTAGCTGCCTAACGACAACCACCGAATGCATGACAGGCGTGAACTTGTCGTTTTTGCACCTGGCACACACGGCAAGCGTATTTGCTCGGTCTGCTTACTGCGTTGCCAGAATGGGCATTGACCCCCATTTCTGTCCTACAAAATCATGCATTTCTGGGCATCTGGACCCACAAATCTCACGGTTTGGCAAAGCGCTCGGTCTCCTTGTGTACTAAAGATTTTCTATGCACGCAGGAACCACCCACATTTGGACAGGCCAATGCATTGGAGAGGTCAAGTGGACATAGAGCCTTTTCCTCGTCGGCTGGACATCACAGTATGCTGTCTTCTTGATGTTGCCAGGACGCATGGTCACATACAACAGCACATCTTTCCTGATCAGACACAGGTCCATGAAAGGTGGACAGACCACAAGAGGATGTGTTCAGTTACAAAGACAAGCGGAGCCTCACAGCCCAAAACGAAATGCAGTAGATACATATGACGGAAAAACGGGATCCCCAGACCCCCAGAGCCCTGAGTATAAGAGCGCCAAAAGCAGGGCAAACGAAGTGTTGTCATACCGTTTACCCCTGTTGTGACCCTGCAAGCATGCCAGTCTTCGTGTTTACAGAGACTTACATTACAAAAAGTCGGTGGTTGTGGCAGTCAGACCCTTTTAATTGTGCTGACCCTTCTACAAGCCACCGCGCATGGCCATCACTGGATGGTTTGCCGTGTAGCCCGTCAGGAGTGTGCGGCAGACACAAAGGAGGGAAGTTGCAATTCGTTCTCGCATGCTTGCCTTGCGTTTTCAATGCATTTCCACTTCACGACACAGCTTGCTGTTCAGGTTGCCACTATCAGACAGCTGTAACAAACTTGCAAAAGCGTTTTCTGTGAGCACCCAGCAAGTTGGACTCACACAACATGTCCTCACACAAACAGATGGCAGGATTCTACTCATTGACAGGACTATACACCATCAATTGTATTATCTGACTTGTTGTATCCCATACCCCAATCAGGGATGATCATCAGCAGGTGTTGATACTCCCATGCAAGTATGGAGGCAGTTTGCGGAAACATGGGAGTAATTAGGTCTCAGTCCCAGGAATCCCAGATGCCATGGCTTCCCATGTAGTATTTGGAGTTGCCAGTTGCAATTTGGATGCAGCATCGTGCTAGAAAGGCACATCGTCATCATATCACAGGAGCAGGAACAGCAATGCTGTACAAAACTGACCAGAATCATTGTTGCATCACTTTGATATGAGCAGAAATCAGTCGGCGCAGGCCGAAAGCAACCAAGAAGTCACATTCAAAACAATGCAGCTCGCTGAACTTCAGCGGATCAGCATCACTGCATGACATAGATAATGGCAGGAAATAGTCAACAAGCAGCAAAGACAGCACATTTGAAGTGATACAGCTCATTGAACATCAGCGGTCGGAACAAGCAAGCCTGTCATAAATGCGCGGCCACTCGCACGAGCTAAAACTTGAGGAGATCGCCGATACATGATAGCATTGCCCCTACATAGGCCAATGCTGAGTTCCCGTAGCGCATTGGTGACAGCTCATCATCATGCTCATATATCAAGCTCATATCTCACATTCATGTGAATCTGTGCAGCGGTTTCCGTTCTGGAGGCCTCCGGAAGAACCACACGCTGGCAAGCACATGTGTGCAGACTACATCGACAACGTGACGTCCAAGGTAGCCATACTGAACACTCGACGAGCATGAAACCCTCCCGGACACGCCACGCAACCGTGGCAACCCTTGGTCAATGCACTTTGAAGTGCCGACTTCAGGCAATGACCTAGTGGTTACTACCGGTAGGCAAGTCACTTGACGCTCTCCCACCATCGAATGGACGGTAACCCGCAAATACCTGGTAGATACCGGTACTCATGATCAACAGGCGCGTTAAAAGAGTGCGGCGATGGAAAACTCGAGGAAATTACAACGCAGAAATGGGCTAGAAAGGCATGACTGGGCGCCAAATCCACCGCACACCAGCCTCTCATGGTGCCCAGATCCAACACTTACTGATAGGCCTCCATATGGACCATGGGTTTGTAGACCCAATATTGGTGCAAAGATATGACGACTCATGATTTATACTGTGAGCTGCGCCAGCCGCAACGTTGGTGGTGACAACGGGTGAGACAGCCATGGCTGATCTTGCGGATAATAAGAGAGATGCAGCATCCCAGGGAGGGACGATGTTTGGTTTTCAGCTGACTGTGTCAACAAATGGGCGTCAAGCTCACGTCGTTGAACCAAAAATTTGATGCGCAAGACTCATTGCCATTGCGCAATAGAGAAGATCGCAGTGGAGGCACTGATGGCTTGCAAAGCATGCGGCATGTCAGGTGCATAGTACTGTTCAATCAATCGGGAATCATGCCATGTTGACCCTTGTTGTGATGGCATGGTGCCCAGCGGCCCAACCCAAACCATGCCAAGTTTGCTTCAGCCAACCTTGTTAGGCGACAAGGTTGGCTGAAGCAACTTTGCTTGATCTGGGTTGCACTGGGCTCCACCATACAATGTTTGCACTTCCGGAGCGGCTTGGGAGCAGCTGAGCCTTTGCGGACTTCGCCAAATGTCGACGATATGCACTAGCTTTGCGCCTCCGTTCCGTGCCCGAACGTCCAATTTGGAGGGTTAAAATGCTCAAAAGGGGACCGCGGCCGTCGTTCGAGGATGGCGATGTTGGGAGTGATTTGGAGGGCACGTGCCATCCAAACAATGCATTGACGTCCAAGCATCGACACAGAGTCGCCAACTCAGCCGGATTTGTCACAGTGACAACTGCAAACAACGGATAGTGGAGCACGGAGAGTTTTCATAGCTTGCACGCAAAGGCGGCTGGGATATCGTTTGGAAATGGGAGAAGAGGCGTGCGCAGGCATGCCAATGTGTTTTGAGTGTAGACATCAGTGTTTTGATCATTGAGTGAATGCCCTTCCTGACTCAATACGCCATGCGTGCCCTTTTGTGGCATCTTTTTGTTCCCTTTGCGGTGGGATTTAAATGATGCGGTTGGGTGTTGCAATACATTCAGGCTCATTGTTGGACGTTCACCTTGCGGTGATAATAATAATAGTACTTTCTGTTACATACCTATAGGTACGCCTACATAGCCCCGCCTACATAGCCCCACAACATCTTATTAACGGGCCCTCCCTCTGGTTTGTAAGTACATGCAGAATTGAACAACCTACTCACCGCATGTGATGGCAGTCAGGGATTCCTGATTTGTTCTCCAGGCACAACTTCATTACAGCACTCCCATGTATATGAATGGTTCCTCCCTAATATTAGTGGCATTTGGAGTTGTTAATGTCCATATGCGGATGCGATGGTGTTGTAAACAAGTTCATGTGTAGCCCTGGTCGCTTGTCCCTCTGGAACTGAAGGCTCTCACTTGCCTTGTACGTCGAACTGAAGGCTGGTCTTACAAAACTGAAGTTAAGATGCCAGCGTAATTGATTCAGTTTCGAAGCTGTGTTTTCCGTTGGTGACCACTTCGAGCTTTGAAGGCGTTTTACTTTGAGACATTAACATATATGCATGCTGGCGTAACAGCTTCAACATGCATGACCTGACTCCTTCGATTTAGGCAGCAGTCTGGAGCAATGGCTTCCCGGAACAATCGACCTCATGACAAATTTGGAAATCAAGCTAGCAGCGTGGCTTGATATGGCTTAGCAACCAACTGCAGACCACACCGGCTGCGACATGAGAGCGACGTCCATTGCACACACAACACGAAGGCAGGGTGGGCTGTATTACACATTACAGAGGTGCTTGGAAACCACTTCAGATGGTGAATACTTCGTAATCAACAGTGGAGGTGATCCTGCCTGAATCACAGGCTGACAGAACCTTATTGTCGGCCTTCTCAGAAAAGAGAGCCTTGCAGACCAGCGATGCAACATCTTGCCTGCTGATGGCACCACAGACCCCGGTGTTCTCAGTCAAGACCCCGTTCCCAGTGGGATCAGTGTCTGTGAGACCACCAGGCCGAATGATCACAAAAGTCATCTTGTCTTGAACTTCCTGCAGCATCATAGCACCGTTTCAGCTGCTGCTCTCATGGCGCAACTCAAGGACCGACACTGGAGAATGATGTTCTGTGCTCTGTCACTTGTGGAGGGTCGAGCCTGGAAGTTGATTCGTTTTCCTCAGGTAAGCATGACACCCTGCAATGTGTTTGGAGCTGGTGTGAGTTCAAGGGCACTCATCAGAGGTGCAGTGCTTCGTCATGCAGTTTGCTTTGTGGGTCTGTATCCCTGAAAATGCATGATTGTTCGGGAAAGACAGGGGGCTCGAACCCCATTCTGGCGAAGCACTGCAGAAGTGACTTGAATACTGTCAGCAGCTGGGACTTCCTGACTAGAAGCGTCATGCCAACGGTAGGGATAGTCAACTGTAAAGAATTGGGTTCAAGACCTGGATAGCGCCGTTGACCCATCTCAGCCCATCTTATCCCTGCAATGTCCACTGCATTGTCCCTAGTCATGGTCCTGCCGCTTGCTTCACCCACAAAGGGGCAGCAAGTCGACGAGTCCTGAGTTCGCCGGACAGCCTAGAGCCCGCGGTGCGTGTGTCGACAGGGAACCCTGAGGCGCGGTTTGCTCAACTGCTCAGTTTGCCAGCCATCACTGTGGTGAACTCACATCTAAACATCGTCGGAATCCGTGAAACGAAGCACCGGAGTGCAATATGTATCATTGGGGGCAAATCCCAGAGCAACCAATGATTCCCAAGTAGTTCTTGGAGTTGCCAATGTCCATGTGGATGCGGTATTGTAGAAAGGTACATCATCATCATCATCAACCCTGGCAGGCTTGTGAGATAATAGCAGGCCGGCACATAGCTGGACCAGATGTGGGTTTTGTGTTGTTGAATTCCTTTGTTTCTTCACAGTCCACAGATCGCAATCTTAACAATCACACCTCTCCACAACGATGCGCGATGAATGAGAATGCCAAGCGTTCCTGATGGCAACAAGCTCGACCTATGACCCCTCCGCACGTCCCCTGCCTTGCACCCTGCCATAACCACCTAGCTGTGGATGATCCAGTGCAATCATGGCAACACCCCGCACGCAAGTCACCTCAATTGTACGAATGATGTTAACAGGGCATAAGGATTTGCGAGCGGGCCTGTGCTGTCTTGGTTGCCTGTTGACTATTTTCTGCCATAGGTACATCACATAGACGATGGCAGGAAATCCTCAACAAAGCAACAAAGATAGCACATTCAAAGTGATACAGCTCATTCTGCCATGATCTATCGATGTGATGTAATAAAGATAGGGCATATGGATTTGCAACCGGGCTAGCCCCGTAAATTATCATGTTAAACCTGCACATCCCTCGAAGATGTACCAAACCCCACTAAGTCATCCTGGTGTTCGTGCCATTGCTTGCTTTCAGTGACCGCAAGGGAGGGCGTAAGAGTGCTGTTGTTGTGAAGCACAGAGCGTCCACGATTCTCGTTCTGCTGAGACACATCTGCAAACTCCGAGATCTGAGTGTGTTTGCACCGACGATACAAAACCAGTAACACACCAGCAATTCCTGGCCGTGAACGGCACCCTCGTACAGTGAAGCAACACATTCAGAACGAACTCACTACTCCTCCACAAAAAAGGGGGGTTTGAGATACCACGTGTGAAGGGCGTTTTCTCCTGAATCTTACTCTCAGGATGTGGTTTGTAATAATCAATGGCTGCAGGGCCACTGCTACCAGTTGAGGGGCATTTCATACCGTATCGCCGCTAACTATTCAATCACGCTAATATTCAAACTTTGTCCGAATCCCGCAAACCATTCAACCGTAGGTACAATAAATCTGGATTATTCATTATGATAGTCCCGAAAATCAGATAGTAAAAATCGCTATTTTTTGACCAGAATTTTCTGGAGATTTAGGATGAACATTTGACAAACGGCCATTTTTTGGCGATTTCGGTTGAATAATTAGCGGCAGTACGGTACTGAATATCAATCTCAGTATTCGGTTAGTAAGCATCAAGGACTGCAGGAAGACTTCCTCCTCATTGAGGATAAGGGCGGACCTTGAGCCTGTTCTCGGCCTTCTCCTTCTCCAAGAGGATCGGCTTCAGAACATCATACACCTGCTGCCCAGGTGCATCTTTCGAGTCCCCTGTGCCGATGCTCGTGACGAGGATGAACTTCTTCACGCCCTTCTTCACCGCCTCATTGATGAGGTTGATGTTGCCCTCACTGTCTGCCTTCGGATCCTTGGTCGTGCCGCCGATGGTCGAAACCACGGCGTCCACTTCCTCGATCCCGGCAAACGTTTTTTCCACCGATGCTCGATCGAGTGCGTCGCCTTTGACGCAGAACGCCATCATCTTTTCGATTTCCGACCGGTTGGCGTCTGTGCGCTGCATCATCCAGACCCATGACCCCATGTCTTTCAGTTTCCTTGTCGTGTGCATCGCCACTCCAGCGCCCCCGCATACTAGGATGGACGCGTTATCCGGGTCCAGCGCGACTGCGGACACACGCATGTTGCATCGGCGTGCTGACAGTGCGCGTTTGTTTGCTTGTGTGACCATTAGCGGCGCGCTGCTGGCGTTGGCACGTGTGCTGCTGAAGGCTGCATCGCACAGCACGCGTGATGATGAATTCTTGGCCGGCATGC
Organism: Nuphar pumila; assembly: GCF_984573655.1. NCBI lineage: Eukaryota > Viridiplantae > Streptophyta > Magnoliopsida > Nymphaeales > Nymphaeaceae > Nuphar > Nuphar pumila. The sequence continues at coordinate 57,846 of NW_028323217.1, read as the reverse complement.
GACTGTGGCCATGCGTGGCCCGCTCCTATCTCTGAATGCCTGGGTCCTGATATCAGACATTCTTTTCAGCTGAATCAAACAGGGGTTGTACGCGTGTGGTGATAGTCAGAAGAAAGGCAACTCTTTCAGCCAGCGCTTGTGACTGCGGTGGTGATCGGAGCCTGGAGTGTGCCATCACTGAGACAGCCAGGCCTCTTTTTTCACGGTTGGTTCGCATAACGCATAATATTACAGGTACAGCTCATATGACTCCAGATGTTTGTCGACATGGTTGGACTCGTTCATGAGACGTCAAGGGGATTGCCCACTGACGGGCAGGCTGGAGCGTATGCCATTCGTTGCTGGCACGCCAGACGTGGAGACGAATGGGTGGAAACCATTGCAACGCGATTTCATGATGTTTTCTATTGCGATTTGAAATTCATGGCAACAGTTCGAAACCGATGCGGGGATCTCAAGGGGTTACGGGCGCGAAATGAACCCTGCGAACCGCACCCTACCCCTGCATTGCAACAGTTTACCCGAAATGGGACACTGCACTGGAAGATGTACAAAAATTGTGTACTACATGTCTTATACGTGTTGTGATATCAATTACGGGAAAACTTACCACGCATGATGGCAATCTCCACAGCAATATTCGAGAGCCAGCAGACTCGAGAGCTAGACTGCGTTGCCAAAAAATGATACAAATAGGCACTGTCAGACAAGGGTTACGTTCCTTGCTACTTTGCACACAACACTGAACTGTAGGTTGTCGTCATCCCAATCTTGATCTCGCACAGTTTGGGAAGCGGGAAGGTCTGTGTCATACATACTGAGTTGGCGCTAACAAGCTCGACCTACGCATTGGGACCTACGGTTGGCATTATAGGTCTCGCTGGCCAAGCGTTTCGACATCGTTACATATATGTCTCTGACTACAGATCAAATACTCTGGTGTGCTCACACGTTGATTGTTGCGCCGTCGGCACTGGCTGAGTTCGGAGGTACTCGAGGTTTATACTATGCTGTCGAGAGCGGCTTCCCGCATTCTGCAGTCCACTGGACTTGCAGCGAGGGCGTTCACTGCGTCTGCAAGCTCGCTTGAGAGTGAGCTGGCTACCAGCAAGGAGGATTTCCTAGCCAAAATGCGGCCCCTCATGTCAGCAGGAGCTGCTGAACCCCACTTTCCTACCGACTTTCTCCCTGATGCCAAAATTGGCCCTTCCGACGGACCAACCCCAGCCAAAGTGAAGCTTAATTTCGCAATGCCGCACAAGATTTTGATGACGAATGAAGAGGTTCGTTCTGATAATCGCTCCTTGGGTGTGGGATGGCAACGTTGAGGGTTCATGGCAGTGAGCCCTGCGGTGTTTTCACGTTCAAAGCTGCTTACCATTGCATCAGCAGAGTCATCACTGTTGCTTCACCGTTGTCGGTAGCATGTGCCGCGCTTTTTGTGCCGACTTGACGCTGACCTGCTGCAGGTGGACTTGGCTTTGATTCCCGCAGTTTCAGGCGATTTTGGTGTCATGCCGGGGCACGTTCCAGTAATCGCCGAATTGAGGCCAGGAGTTGTTTCCATTCACAAAGAGATGGATCGGGACGTTGTAAAGTACTTCGTGTCTGGAGGCTTTGCAGTAGCGCACCCTGACTCCTCCATGGACATAACAGTTGTGGAGGCCTGCGCATTGGAAGATTTGGACCCTGCAGCTGTCAAGAGCGGACTTGCAGAATATACTGCAAGGTACGCAATGTCACGTATCAGGAGCTTTGGGTCTGTGATGATGTGCATAGTACTTGTTTGCACACCCACCAAGCTCACCCATACCCACAGCATACCAATAGCCTGATGCTTTTCGTTTCTCATTGCGATGGATGAAGCTGTTGACAGACCATGGCCAGCTCATCACATGCTGGTTGGGTTGTCGCAGCTTGTGAGTATCTTCCATGCTTGAGCTGGCCAACTTATATGGAGCGTCACCATTTCGGCACCACACGGTTCTGTTTACGGATTTGCAACTCAGATTGCAGTTGATATCCAATATATATACTTGTTTCATGGTGTTTGATGATCATCTGGGATATTAGCGAGAGTAATATTTCCTGTATCCTGGGTCCTGTGGGTTAGGCCAGCAATGGGATCTGATGATTGCCGAGGTTACAAAGAATACCCTTGACATCATCATGACAGGACTTTTTGAACCCCTATGTCATGCATCAACTCAAGCAAAGTAAGTTGCAGCATAAATTGGTGACATTGACATGCCGTCTTTGGTTCCACCTGCCGATTCTTACATCATATCTCTCCCACGGTGCAACGCTTGAGGACATGCCTGCCAGTAAGCAACTCATTGACAAGCGCCAAATCTGGGGTGTCACTGCTGTTCAGCACACTGCGATTCCACTGTCCTTGCAAGTTTCAAGCAATCCTGTCCGGGCGTAACAGCTGCAAAGCTTCCTGCATTGTGCCTTATTACAAGTTACACACCTTGTGATTAATAACATTGAACGCCAATAAATAGCTTGCATCTGGGCTAACTGCAGCGCCCTTGATGCAGGCTGGCCACTGCCTCCGGCAAGGGCGACGATCTGGAAGCGGCTGTATGCCAAGTGGGAGTGGAGATGTACTCAGCAATGGATGCAGCTCTACACTAAACGATGCAGGCTGCTTCGTTGAGACTCGGGTACTCGGCACCACACGTCATTTGCTCAAGCAAGGTTGTCACTTTGACCACCAAAACAGGACCTTGCGCAGCGCATCTGGCAAGAACTGACTTCTCATCGAGGCCTTGGTTGCACGATTCACAGTTCCTTGTGAACCGCAGTGCTGTTGAAAGCGCCATCATGTCCTGCTTTCGCTGTGATGCTATATTGCCAATTGCCATGAGGGTCGCTCTCACTCCTTCGCGGATTGCGGTTGATGCGAACGCGTGCGCGGTTCTTTTGTAATTACAACAAGTGTAGTGAGTAACGACCGTCTACGACAGTGGACGTGGAGACGCGTGCTTGGTGCCGACGTTGTGTTATGGGCGTCGTCCCAGGCTCGGGGCGGACCGATTCAACCTGCTGAGGTCGCGAAACCTTCGTCGGAAGCAGACGACGCAACGTATCGAGCACTGGAGAGCCCAAACAACCTCCATGAGAATGTGCCCTTGACTTGTTTGCATGTGTCACAGGACGTGCCATTCATTCTGCCAGAATTTCTGGACGAATGTTTGTAGTGAGCTATCTATAGCGAGAACTGGAATATACCCCCAGCATGCCATGATTCATAGGGCCCATGTACACGAGATATGTATATGCAGGCGAGACCTTCCTTCCACGAAGCTGATAAGTAAGTAGTTTGCAAGGTGTTGGCATCATGCATAAACACACTTGGTCAGTTGCGTTTGTCTTGAGGCGACGCCTGTGACAACGTTGCGAGACATGATGCCTCAAAAACGAGCATGCGCTGCTCCTTCCCGAAGGTGCACGCGTTCTCATGCGGTGAGGGCACCAGGTCCTGTATTCACGTGTCCTATAGTGGGAGACACCCTGCGCTACATTGGTGATTGGCAAGGTTACTTTGACGAGATGAAGGCAAAGTACGGAGGTGTCTTCAGGACGAGCCTATTTGGAGACCCCACAACTGTGGTATTGGATGCAAACGTGGCGAAAGAACTGATCTCTAAGTATGATAACATTCGCATGGTACGAAGTCAAGCGCTCCAACATCATTGTAGTGAATTACAAAAACCCTACATCTCGAGAAGTACCTCGTGCTGAAGCATCGGTACTATCTTCTAGTTTCAAAACAAGTTGCAGTTGCAAAACAAGGCTTGCTGTTATTTCCTCAGCGTTGTTTCGCTCACACGTAAAACTCCAGGTGTGACGGTAGCACGGTGAGTGGTGCAAGTCAATTTCAGACGGTAGCTCGGAAAAGCTTGATTGCCAACGTACGCCTGCAATCATTCGCGATGTTTTGCGATGCACAATAATAATGTGGTTGGAGCGGCTCGCCTTTTAGCACGTGTTGACAGCAACAGCTCGCATAGGCGCATGAAGTTCCGCACCGCACCCGCCGACCCAAGGGTCAAGCGATAACCAGACCCCATCCCTTCTAGACATGCTGAGTCGGTTTGCGAAATTGCCCATCTGCATTTCAAAATTGATTGGGCCCGCACGCTAGCGCACCCTGGTGGAAAGCACATGCCCAGCGTATGTACCACCATTTCTTTCAATGCCGTCGGTGGTGGCCAGAGATTTGGGGGCAGAGATGGGGGCCTTGACAATGAAGAAATGACTTTACCAAACGATTCAGCATGTTCAGAGCTATCTTCGTCTGGGACCCAGATGTATTTCAAAAGCAACGAGTTCAAAGTTGGACTCCTCAGCCATTCGGCCATTTGTTTTACTCAATAAAATCGGATCAGCTTGTAATAGCCGAATGCACAGAGCCAAGCCGGGGCACTGCAAGCGAGTTCTTGGTGTATGCATCGGTCGAGGCTGGTTTGGGAAGACACAGCTGCTTTGCTTGCTCACATTGCTTGCCACCCATTGCAAAGGATCCTGCGGGGCCTTGTCGTCGATGAATAAGTGGAAACAATTATGCCTCAACAAGTTGCGCGTTCCCCATGGGCCTGGCCTCAGACCGATCGCAGCCCCTGTCCTCACAACAAGAGTATGCATAGCGACTCCAAGCAGCAAGTTAAAGCCACGGCTGTGGATAGGTGGGAGCCTAACCCGATCAGGAAGTTGTAGATGATTGATTCTCCTCAGTTTGTTCCAATCTATGCTCCCATCCATGATTCCCAAGTAGTTCTGGATTTGCCAGTGTCCATGTGGATACGAAAGTGTCGTATGCATATGCATCATCATGTTTTCCGTCAATTTCCTTACATGTGGAGTTACCAAGCGAGGTTCGCTAACGTGCTGATGAGGCAGGGAAAGAATGCTCCCTGTATCGAAAAGTTATGGCATGATTGCAGGTGGCGAAAACTCAGCCAGTGATGGCAGCCAAGTTCTTCTTTGGCGGAACCCCAGGCACGCAAAACCTCACCAAACAGAGCTTCCGTTCCTCCCGTTTCAAGACGGACACCTGGATGGAGGCCTTTGGCCCCAGGTACATGACCGAGTTCACGCCAACCATCGTCAAAATGTTCTCGGACGGGCTAGCAAGCAGCACAACGAACCCGAGGTCCAACATTAACGACATTTTGCACGCTCTGACGCTCAAAACAGTGTGGGCTCGCATGATCGGACGGATCCCAGATGACGAGACCCAGCTCTTTCCCATCCTTTGTGCGATGGGGGACTTCACAGAAGATATACTTTCACTGCCATTGCCGCAGCTGTTTGGAGGCGACTCCAAGCTGGATCGTGCCAAGAAGGTCCTGTTTAAGTTGACCATGAGGACGGTGGAGGAAGAAACGGAGAAGTGCGCTTTCACAACATCCCATTTCAGTGCATCGCGAAATTGCGTTCTGACCCCCCTTTTGGTCCCCGAAATTCCTGCACTTTCAGGTGTGAACTTGAAAACCTGAACCTGCAAACGACACGGTCTGGCGAACCGCTGCCCCATGTACCATTTCACATGGAATCCAATGGTTACCTCATCTTTTTGAGATCCATGTTCCATGTTCCATCTGCGGAAATGTAGGCCTCAGTGTGCTATGTTGTAGTGCTGGACAGTCAGGCTAGGTGGCTAGACATTGTCTGGACACTGCAGTGGCAAGTGAAGCGCTCAGTGGTTAACAACCTTGTGGCGACTGGCAACGTCAAGCAGCGTTCAACATTCGGGTCGCGATGCCTGACAATGCATTATTATTGGGGGCGAAAGCGTGGGTAGAACCCCATTCTGGCGAATCGCTGACTTCAAGTATCGAATCAACACTCCACCTGTGTGCCATCTATCATCACCATCTTCCACTTTCCATTCATTGGGCTGACGTTACACGGCCGACTCGTGCGTGCTTGTTCTGCGGTATTTGATCATTCAATCTCATGACAGTCTGCGATTAGTGATCCCGTGACTCATCTGTGTTGCGCCTGCTTGCCCTTCTAGCATGCGTGCTCGGACTGCATGCTCGCCCCTAAAGCGGACCTCGCGAGGCTTTCCTCAGTCTTTTATTTCGAGCTACTGCTGAGCATTTATCACAGCTGACGTTTTAAACTACCGCAGCCTGGAGGATCGCTGTGCACAGTGCAGGTACAATGCCTTCAAAGCCGGCACTTACCAGCCACGCGCGACACAGCAGCAGAGCTTGATATGGTGCATCCTCCAGCACTGCGAGAAGACCGGAGTGCCCGCTACCGATGAGGACTGGATGGCCAACGTCGTGGGCGGATTCTTTGCGGGGCATGAGACCACGCGCTGGGCGCTATGCACCATGATCTATGAGCTTCAGCGCCAACCCCAGGTTCTAGACAAAGTCTCTGCCGAATTATCCACCCTCGAGAAGGTGAGTACGCGCTCTGCTGTGCTGGTGGCGTTGTTGGCATTCTCAAATTGTGTATAGAGCAGCAAATGTTAAGTCAGGCTGGTCCAGGTATGCTTGCCTCGGGCGATGGTAATGGTAGCACAGATTCCCAAGTAGTTCTTGGAGTTGCCAACATTGTATAAGGATGCGGTAGTGTTGTAGAAAAAGACATCATCGTTACCTCACATAGATAATGGCAGGAAATAGTCAACAAGCAACAAAGACAGCACATTCGAAGTGATACAGCTCATTGAATGTCAGCGGTCGGAACAAGCAAGCCTGTCATAAGCGGCCGCTCGCACGAGCTAAAAGTTGAAGAGAACGCCAGGAGAACAGACATCATCGTCATCATCAAATGTGCAGAACTGTTAGCGATGTCTCCCCTCTGGTTCCTGGCAGCTTCCCAACGTTGTGACTGCGCTTGAGGTGACCCTGGCAAACGAGATATTCGACAGAGATAACCTGGGGCCACAATGTGAGGTCCTTCACAACTTGGAGCCCAAGTCAGCACTCATGGTGTGTTGTTTGCGGGCAGGAATACGGACCGGACTTCATGGGGAACCGGAAGGCTCAGGACAAGTTGGAATATACGGGCGCGGTGTTCATGGAGGCGTTGCGGCATGCTTTGACAAGGATGAAATATCTGAAAAACATTGCCGCGTTTCAGCCACGAAGCATCAAGGAACAAATAGAGTTGGGGGGCGTCCTGTACCCGGCTGGGGAGGCCATTCTGATAGCGATGCCTTATATGGCCTTCCAAGAAATGGCTTTCTGGGTTGAGGGCCCTGAGTACGATGTGACTTTCAATCCTGAGCGATTTCTCGCGGTGAGCGTTCCCAGTGTCATTCTAAATATTGCACACGCATTTTGAGTTGCAAATTGATGTTTGTTTGTTCCCGTGTATGATGTGATTTGGGTCATTGGCGCATCCAAGGAGCCAAATGCCACGTAGTGGCAAGCGACATGTGTCGTCTTGCACTTTGCTCGCAATGTTTGTATTGTCTACTGACAACCTTTGCTTTCGATGGCGTGCACGTCGAATGTCGGTGTAGGACGAAGTGGCGTTAGGACATTGGCAGTGCTTCGCCAGATCGGCGTGTGACCCCATTTTTGCCCCAGATAATCATGCATTTTCAGAGATACAGACCCACAAAGCAAACTGTCTGGCAAAGCACTGGACATCGGACATACATAAGGTCGCGCTGTGGATTCAATTGAAACTTGTGTGGCACGTGTATCACTTTCGGTACCACGTCTCAAAAATATGGATGGGCATAGCAAGTAGCAAGGTCCACTCTGTAGAACACAGTGGATTGCCATGTTGGAAATTGACCGTTGACCAGTTCGTCATATCTCATCGCTGCAGCGAATCTAGCAACCCTGCGCTAAGTTGCTAGCTTCGCTGCTGGAGTGCAACATGACTAACTGCTTAATTAATCGTGATTTTCCAACACGCTGTGCCATGCAACTTATCTTGCAAGGCTATTGCTTATACAAAGGCTCACAGAGCAAGCTGGCGACTTCACATACTTCTATAACTTGGACGTGATGTGCAGGGTACTGCGATGGACAGCTTCATCCCATTCGGTTATGGGCCCAAAGCATGTGCTGGCCAGGCGCTGGCGAGCGCTGAGGGGAAGGCCCTGCTATATCTGTTGACACTAGGAGGTTTCAAGATCGACATCGACAACCCTGACGAAATGTGGCGCGCACATGGCATCACTGCCACCCCTGTTGGCGGCAATTGTGTTGTTTCCAGGATTCACTAGAGCGTGTTTATTTCTGTATTATCCATGATTCTCAGCACGTGCGTCTACTGTGGTTCGCACCATGAGTGGCTTTAACATTGCTGAGAGAAGCTGTATGACACATTGTCATAATCAGGCGATCACTAAAGGCCTGTCTGGAGAACAATATTATTGTCGTTAAATGCTCTTGCATTCGCTAGTTCAGGCATGCTCATGAGGCGCTGCTGCTGAGACACCGAAACAGCACTGGTACATCACAACATTGCCATAGACCGTCCAGCAATGCGTATTGCGTAAGGGATGGGCCCATCAGTGCACCAAGCTGCAGCCACTCCTCGAGGAACCGGAGCTCAGGCGGACGCCGCTACCAATCAAATGCATCCCCGGTTTGCTCATCCGTTTCATCGTTTAGAGCGATAGCGGGGGAACAGTGAAAGCTCCTCCCCCCGCAACAATAAATTGCTCCTAATAGGTAATCCTAGTGTTAGTTTCTGTGTTTTCTTTCCTGTTTTGCCAGCCCTGTCGCTTGTAACGGTAATCCTAGTAATGGTGAGATAGTGACGACCCTGTCTAGATAATTTTTTTTGAATTTCGTGAACGGCCCTGCTGTATCAAAGCACAGGTCGAGGCATTGATTACAAGAATTGTTCTCGACTTGACAGGCAGTGCTTCGTCCTTTGCTGCACGGAGGTAGCTGTACACCTGGGGTAGGGTTGGCTCGCTGGCATAAAAACCATCGCTTGACACATGATCACGGGTGACATCCAGTCATTGGTGCAAACAATTTCAGATTAATATTCTCGTGCTTCTTGATTCTGGTCGGTTCTGAGAGACACAACCATTGAGAAGATGTCGAGCGACTATCTAAGCTATTGGCTTCTCTTTGCCGCTGCCCTCCGTACGCTAGCAGCTGTCCTTGGAATTTTTGCTCCCAACGTATTGAAGACTAAAGTTTTTCGCGTGCGGCCGGACTACGTCAACCCGCTTTATGGCAGGACGTGGAGCGCCTGGACCCTGATAACATGCATGCTATGTGTGCTATGTGCATACAACATGCATGAACCAACCCTGTACCTGGGCACTATAGGTTCATTTATGATTGCGTTGCTACATCTAGGAACAGAGTACGCGTTTTTCCATACATGTGATCTGAAAGGTGTTTTCACACCCCTAATGATAGCATCCATTTCTATATTGTGGATGGCGTACGGCTGGGGCACCTACTCCCATTATTAGACTTTCGAGAGATGATGTGCCTTAAAGTGTTGGTGAGCCCTGCATTATTTCACACTCTGTCTACACCTGTGGTTCAAAATGCATGTGGAATCTGGAATGTAAACGCCTTGAAAAGTGCTTCCGTTGCTCCCTGTGCTTCTCGAATGCAAAATCCTTGGAGATGGGGCAAGATTCAAGATAGAGGCCCGAAAAAGTTGACAATGTGAGACAGCATAGCTGAACTTTTCACGGCCAATGGGAGGCATGCAACATCGCTCAGAGCATACAACACCAACAAACTGGTTATTGAAGAGTTTTGTTTGATGAAGAGACCATCAACTTGCAGGCGCGAACGTGTCGAACGTCTAGCTAGTTGCAGTGGATAGCCACCTCCTGACCCGCCCGGGGTAGAGAAACTCTCAACAGCAAGGCTCTCAGTTCTCTTTGCACGCCTGTACATCTGCCAAAGTTGGCAAAGCCACACAGTACACATGCGCATCATGCACAAATAGCACGCAACTTCATCTCTGTGTGGCAACGCGACAATGAACCAAGCCCGAGGCAAGCAGTCCAGGTCTTCGCTCCACATCCCAGACATCTCCTGGCAAGCAACCAACAGCTGACCCACAACAGGTTCACGAAAGGAACTACTCACTGCAGTCCCACCACGTGTTCACAAAAAGTAAGGTAACGTGGAGCGAGGAGCCATCATCGTGCTGTTTTCCTCGGTTTCTGTGAAATATTTGACGTGCTGCTCCAAGTTATCATCGAAGCAAAGGACAGAGGCCACGTTGCCACAGCGGTAGCAGTAGTTTGGCGCTGACCAAACCGTCACGAGCTGGCCCTTGTTCTCGTCGCCCCCGGGAGGTTGAAACATGTACTTCAGCCCAGATTGGACCAGCTGGTGCGCCCGGCATATGAGGTCCAGTCCTGCGCAACATTCCTTGGCAATCTCAAACGTATGCCTGAACATGTGTGAACAGGCAGCCTGCTAAGCGCAGAATGACGAGCCACATCACTTAACGACGTGATGGCAAGCTCGCATCTGCCTCTAGAGGCAATGGACCAAAACATCCAGCCATCAAGCGATAAACTGTCAATCTGGGAGGCACGTCGCAAGGCGAGGGCATCCCTTAAAGAAAGAGACTGCACCGACTGAAGTGGACGCTGCGAGGCATGCAGGCGAGATCTCAAGGTATGATGTGGAGTGATTAGGACATGAGTCAGCCAAACGGCATTCATGTGCTTGCCTGTCACATGCAACCATGTGAGAACCTATATCCGCGCAGATACTGCTGATATGCTGGTGCCTATGTCCTAATGCATGCATGCACAGCACAGCAGCGAGGAGAACAGAACAATAAATTGCGCTGGGCAGAACCTCTTGCCTGCATACACCGCAAGAAGGCTCCAACTGTTCTGTGAGCACTGAAACAGCATCAAGCTAGCGAGCCCCCCCAAAACCATTGCTCCAACAATGAGCTGACCCTCACATCATTACATCACATAGGTAATGGCAGGAACTAGTCAACAAGCAACAAAGACAGCACATTCGAAGTGATTCAGCTCATTGAACGTCAGCGGTCGGAACAGGCAAGCCTGACATAAATGCGGCCGCTCGCATGAGCTTCAATGATTCATCATGACCGGTATAAATAACGCACCATTGATTTTATTGAACTCCGATACCACCCGACTGCCAAAGAGCCACCCGGCCCCCCTGGGACTGATCGCCCAAGCCTCAATCTCCTCAGGGTCGCTCCACATCAGGTCACAGAAGGGCCCTTCATGCGGAACCTCCTTCACACGCGTGATGGTCCGAATTTGGTCCAGGCTTCGGATGTCTGGAGACAGGCCTCCATGCACACATAGGACTTGGCCATCAATTAGCGCCTGCAACACACCCGATCGCCGCCTTGAGCTTCATTGCTTGTTTGCTGCTGGCCTGTGTCAGGATAAACAAACAGCAGAACATCTGCTGTTGCTGGTGAATGAGCTCTGTTGAATCCCGACTCATCACCCCGATGCCCTTGTTTGTTGGTTGGTCAACAGCTATTTGCTTTGATGGTGACGGCCATACAGACACCCTCCGCTCTTTCTAGGCAAAGGTACACGGCCAGATGCGGAAGAGTCTGCCTTGTGGACTGCCATGGGGCAGGTCCAGATAAAATTCCAGAGTGGTTACCTAGTCAGACCGACAAAACAATGGCCATCTTAAGGTCAATCTCATGCAACGTGCTACCATCTCTTGGAGGCATCACGAGGGTTCCTGCCACAGTCGATGTTCAACAGGTCTGCAGCACTTGCTGTGTCCAAGACGAATCATCAAACAATCATACAAGAACAAAGTAGAGCAAAAGGTGTCGTCCTAAATGTACTCAAACAGGCTCCGTGCTTATGGCTTGCAGCCATGCAGATTGACTATGCCTTGCTGACACATCATGACACTTCAAAACCCTAACGTCCTGCAGCATGGCATGCATATTGGGGGTAGGAACGCACCGAGAGTGTCAAGTAGTCGAAAACTTCAGTGCAATACCGCCATGCATTTGGGTTCCCATACCTCCGCTGACACTCATCGTAGAAGCCATACACCTGCATGAAGTTCCTATGTATGCCTATGTGAAGCCTGCTAGATGATGGAACGGGCAGGCAGGCATACATGTATGAGAAGCTCTTGACATTTCCAGCCTGTGGTAAGTCACATCATAACTAGGAGCTCTGACAACGTCCTGTGTTCTGGAAAGCTGACAGGCACCTGCGACAACCGACATAGGAAGGTGGACTATCACTGAGAGGGATGTGTGCAGTACATCGATGTCAATTTGGGCCATTCGAAGAAGCTACAGGTTCCTCTTGTGCGTGCTGCACATGATCAATCACTGGCAAGAGTTCTCACGCATTATAATGGCAGCTAAGAAAGCATTTGATCGAGATAATGCGAAAATGCATCCTCATGTACGCATTGCTCTGCTGCAGAACACAGGTGCACACCTGAGTGATTTGCCTACTCTCGTGGTTTCCCCTGAGTAGCGTCATGTTTGCTGGGTACTTAGCCTTTAAAAGCATTAAGATGGTGAACACTTCCAAGCTGTTGTACCCACGATCTACGAAGTCCCCAAGGAAGATGTAGCTCGTCTCAGGTACTTGGCCCCCTGTCTCGAAAAGCTTCAGCAAATCATGAAACTGGCCGTGAATGTCACCACAGACCTGAATGAAACATTATATCCCAATCAGACGGGGAGTGCATGGATATGAGCACTCCAGCGCTTGCTTCTTGCTAAAGCTATCTGGTGCCATGGACCAAGTTCACAACCCGGCGCTGATCACGAGAGCTCGGCATGGCACGGCATGCAAATAATGAGCAGCATGCACGTACCGTCACAGGGCTATTCACCGGCTGTACGTTGGACTCCTCGACAAGAATTTCGATAACCTGCATTAGACGCAACCCGTCAGACCCGTGCCAATCCCAACTGTCCACAGAGCTGACAGCCTGATGAGCGCATCCAATCACTTGCAAACAAACGCACATATTCGCAAAGAACTTTCAACTCGTCTTCTGCCAACACATTGCAGTCCTTCACTTTTTCTAGCCATCCCTCCAAGTCGATAGCCATGGCCGACAAGTGGCTTCAGAGCACGCAGTTCAAGGGGACAGACAAAAGAAACTAGCTATAGTTTCGACCTGGTTTTCAGGCAAGGAGCTATCAGCACGCTGATGTGATGTAGAGCTCAACGTCGCAACTGGCTGTCATTCTCTGTACACAAAAAGTTGTAGGGTAAACTTTGCCCCAGGCATGTACAGTCCGAAGTTAGGTGATTCTTTCTGCCTTCTGCATTGTTCCATCGCTGTGCTGAACTTGACGTGGAGTTCTTGCTTCTGTCTGGTTACATAGTCAATGAGTCGGACGCCCACTCAAGGTCCGGTGGTACCCTGCCAGGAATATGATAATAGAGAACTTGACGGAATATGATAATAGAGAACTAGAATGTGATAATAGAGAACTTGACGGCGGAAGCACCTGTGTAATGTTAGTGGTGAGTTTGACAAATATGTTGAGGCCACTCTTTTTGAAGTTAGAGGCGTCTGTTGTGAAGGGCCCGTGATTGGAACCCTTGTTGTATGCTGCCGTTGCCAGTTCTACTCCATGCCACCTCCAGGTTTTCCGTCATCTTCATAATTACACATCATTTTGAGACTGGGTGCCTTGTGGTAGGAACGCACTGTAGCTGCACACTTCACCCACCCTGGCGCCACGAGTACACATAAATGAGCGATTGGACAATGGATAATGCGATAGGATGAATGCTTTTGATCTGCTCAAAGCTGGACAGCATGCTGGCAGCCGCAAAGACGAGGAGCCCTTCAGTACGCTGTCCACCTATTGTGCTAATTGCTAATATTCCTCGACCCGGTGCAGTAAGTGACGAAAAACCTGCCATCCCTCAGCGCTTACTTCTCCCACAAACTCGTGTATATCTGGGAGGATTTCGTTCTATTGCGGTCTTCCTGTACACATCATTGTGCACGGAAGGGCGCCCGTCTGTGTTCGAATTCAAAATGCGGTGTCATCGTGGCAACTACTGGCCTGTTGCAGAGGGACGCAAGCGAGTGGCGAAATCTCAAACAGAGCTTGGTCGCAACAGCAAGTCAAGCAAAGGCTCGCACCTTTTACCGTGCCCGCAGTGCCATAACCTCATCCATCGGCACCTTCTCATCTCGCACGCCGAGCGCTGCTTGCCATCCAGTCCGCCAACCGAAGACGCCAAACGGCAAGAGACTTGCACGCCCGTACTAACCCTGAACCAAGAGCACTATGCAAGAGAATCTGGCAATCCGGGAGCTGAAACAAGCTTGGCCGACAGGCAATCAGGGCACGACTCTGGCGACTCGGCCATCGCAGTCGGCGCAGACTGCGAAACTGCACATTCGAAACTAGAGTGTGTCGAAAATTCCCTTGCAACGAGTTGCGAACCACAAGACACTGCATCACATGCGTCTCAAGCAGCAGCCAGTGAGCAAGCGTTAAGAGCCACTTTGGCGACCACAGCCTCGTGGGGCGCTTCAGCTCGTGCCCAGCATGACGGAGAGACCACACCAAAGCATCTGCGGCACCATCCACCAGAAAGCCTCACAGGCCATGCCTCAGCCAGCCAGCCCGCAACAGCCAGCGGCAAGCCAAACGCCTTTGCCGTACTTGCACAAAATGCGTCGGCAGTATTTGAGAGCCACGTGTTCTTCTTGGGCTTGTGCGACGGGCAGTGGCGGTGCGCGATGTGGCGAAGTGGAACACGGCGACCTGTACACATACCGGGTGAGTCAGCATGTGCACAGGGCGGCTGGACGTCATCGATCAAGGTGCAAATGCCATCGGTGACAGTTTGCAACCAGCCCTTGGAGGGGCACCGTGCCGACGAGCCGCCGGCGAAGCGGCAAATCGTTGTCAAGCTCATCACAAATATACGATCTCAGAGCACGTGTGGGGGCGGTGGCACTTCAACCCCTGTTACTGAGGCTGGGGTGCTGCTAGCATCGGCCGAAGAAGTTGCCACTACGTTGCGAGAAGACCCGTGCGTTTTCGTGCATGCTATCTTCTTGTTACTTTCCCTCAGGGTTGCTGCTACTCAGTTGCCATAAGTGGCCTCTGGAGATTCCGGTGATGCGACGTGTCACTGTAGAGATCTGACACATCATCATTACATCACATAGATAATGTGAATGGCAGGAAATAGTCAACAAGCAAGACAGCACATTTGAAGTGATACAGCTGATTGAACGTCAGCGGTCGGAACAAGCAAGCCTGTCAAAAACGCGCGGCCGCTCACACGAGCTGTTGAAGAGAGCGCCGGTACATGACAGTATTGCCCCTACATAGGCCGATGCTGATGCGTCATCATCGCTAAATAGGTCATCATCCTCACGAGGTGCTCTCTTCCAACTTGGCTTTGTCCATAGCTTGTGTTGCTCGCTTACGGTTGCTTGTCATTTGTGGGCACTGTGATGATGATGTACCTGTTTGTATCATTTTACAACTCTACCGCGTTCACATGAACATTGGCAACTCCAAGAACTACTTAGGAATCAGTGCTATCATTACCATCACCTAAGGTCCTGCTCCTATAGTGCGTGACAGCAAGGATGCCCTGCCTTCGCTATCACGCTATGGGAGCAGACATAGCCACCTCGCATGACCTTAAAAACTCCCTCATAGCCCCAATTTCAGATGCCTGTCGAGGGGTGATACGATGCCGGGTTGCGGCACTTGTTATTGAGTGCGCCACATGAAGGACTATCTGCTCAGAACTGCTTGAGTTGCATTTGGATCATTTGAAGTGGCACTGGGGAATGTGCCGTGCGGCTGCTAACCTTTCGCGAGCAACTTGCGAAAGGTTAGCAGCGTATGGTACGTCAAACATCAGCGGCTGTTACTCTTTGTGTGACCAGATACACAAAATTTGAGAGTCAGACGGCTTTGGCTGCAAGTTAGTGACCACGGTGGTCGCTTGGACAATTGCCAGGCCTGGGATGTCAGCTCCGCTGCATTTTGTACTTTTAACAAGCAGATACATTGCTGAGGGAATGTGCTTCTACAATTTGAGTTAACATACAGACCCGGAGTATGTTGGAGCTAAAAAAAACTGGGTCGGTCATCATGTGCCAGCACTCGTCGTTCGCATAGGAGCCAGCAAGCGAGATGCCCTAAGAAGCAGGTTAGCTGCTTGCAGATCAGACACAGATGCCTGATCTGGAGCATACTTTATGATCCAGATCAGCCGTCCATAAATAAATGCCGTAACCGCCGGCTGACAGTTGTCTGTTTACATGCAGAGCGAACAATTTCGTGGGATCCAATGGCCTTTTGAAGAGTGCTCTTCAGGTGCCCTTTCCCTCTTTGGATAACTGTGGACCCTGCGCTGCATCCTCTGAACAAAAGTCGGAACAGCTGACGACTTGACATTTTCTCCTACTACATAAGCATCACAACCAGAATGATTACGTGCTGCTGGTCCCTGATGGTTCTGGCATTCTCTGCATTCAAGCAAATTCTGCCGTAGAATACGCCTGCCAACATTCGGCGGCGCTCAAATTGCCCTTCTCATTTTTCCATTTTTCTCATTTTTCTGACATGCTCTGCATTCCTCTGTTGGCAGGTGCTGCATTGTATTGCATGGCCAGGCAGCAACCGCATTTGCGTTCTGTAAGCGTAGCATGTGTTACATTGGGACGGTCTGCCACGTTTGTTGTCCAGAATCGCATTGCCCGACATAGTGGGTGTGCAATGCCCCCAAGTTTACTGAAGCGGTACCCACTCTGACCAGTGCTTCGCCAGAATCGGGCTCAACCCCCACTTCTGCCCCAAATAAGCACGCATTGCCAGGCATTTAGATCCGCAAATCGATCTGCCTGGCGAAGCACTGACTCTGACGGCGCTCTTTGCTGTCCGAAGGCTATCGCCTCATACATCGGCGTTCGATGCCACGAATGCTGCCCATACATGCTTCCGAACACGCACCTTAACTTCACACAACGGTATTGCTCGCATCAAACATCATTTTAGATACTTTGAATATGCCGCAAGTGTGCAGAGCCATCTCGTAATATCATTGCTTCGTCAGAATGGGTTTCGACCCCACTTCTGTCCCAAAAAATCATGCATTACTAGGAATTTGGTCTTGTTAACCCTGCGGTCATACGGTCTGGTGAAAGCACTGCGTAAATCCTCACCACCCAGTTTGTTCATGCAGAAGTGCGTGCGTCAGGGCAAAGCCACCGAGGCAGCGCGTGTGGTACATGCGCTGCTTGCGGCTCTCGCCCGCTGACGCGCTGCGGAGGTGTCCAGTCATTTGCCTGGAGGACAGTGTCGCCCACCCGCAGCTGCCTGCGCTCATCTGGTTGATGTGTGCACAGCCGCGGGGGTATCTCCTGACGGCCGACCACCGCGCACTTGTCATCGCCACCATGGCAGACTCTGCTGCCAGCCCCCTCCGCGACATGCTGCCTCCCAACCCCAGCCCGTTGCCACCCAACACAGGTACAGATCCACCGTGCTCGCATCCCTTATACTGGTCGACCGCAAAGACATGATTGCCTCACAGTGCGTTATGCATTATAAACTAGAATAACGAAAACTTGAGGATACGCGCAAACCGTTGTACGTTGTTTTCTGAGCACCCAAACTTGTTCACAGCTGGCCCATGACAAACTGTACTCATCGCAGATAGAATTGCTTTCTACAATCGTGCAGATCGCGAGGGCGGCGCACCGAAGGGTGTGTGGCAACAGCGTCTGGACTTCAACGCCGCTGACGCGATGTGTGGGGACCATCGCAGCAGCCTCCTGGTCAAGTCGCTGCTCTTGAGGGCGGCATACGGAGGCCATGCAGTGCGACGTGTCAATGGCGCTGGACTACGCCGCATTGTGGCTACAGCGCTTTGCTCAATCACGGCCTAAAAATCCAGCAAAGGGGGGGGGGCTTACGCTCCCCCCGCTCAGAAGAGGTCACCATGATCGGCGAGGAATAGAGGGGGCTTCTGCCACGGACTATGGCATGCTCCGCGGAACTTGCACGAGTCAAGAGAATGCTGAAGGGAGTCCTTCCTCGATGCTTGTTGGTGGCATTGCTGAGACAGCAACCCCTCAGGCAACTATAACCTCTCAGGGAACCCAAGCGTTTGGTGTCGGCCAGTCCAACCTGCACAGCCAGGTCGCGCCTTGTCATGCGGCTAGCAGTGACTGGATGGCGTTCTTGGATAGGCTACGCTGCAACGGCACACGACAACACCTGGTGTGTGTCCAAACGAATAGTCTGTCCTGGCTGAGCCAGCATTCTGTCCTTTGGATTTTCATTATTGTAGCATGTGCAAACGCTCTGTCATTGCTTTGCTTTCGGTGTAGGGTTTGCTC
Source organism: Nuphar pumila (assembly GCF_984573655.1). Lineage (NCBI taxonomy): Eukaryota > Viridiplantae > Streptophyta > Magnoliopsida > Nymphaeales > Nymphaeaceae > Nuphar > Nuphar pumila. The sequence continues at coordinate 39,532 of NW_028323217.1, read as the reverse complement.
GATAAAGGACAGTGACGTGGTGGAGTGAGTGCTTGCCCACGCGCCAATTTCTTGGTGCAATGCAACAGGCAATAACTTTCAGAAGCTTGCCATTTGCTGCGCGCAACTACGCAACCTATCTATGAAAGGTTGGCACTCGTCATCCAAATACATTGTTCTGTCAGAGAGGTTGCTGTCTGGGCGAAGGGCATCTTTGCCTTCCCGCCATTTGAATTGAATTCGAATTTCAACTTCATTGGACGGATCAAATGTTCAGACAGAGCAACATGGGCCACTGTTCGCAGGTTCGGACCATTCGCCGCCGCGATATTCCCCTGGAGGCTGTTGACCACCATGTTAGCAACCTTGTGACGGTCCTCATGAAGGATGATGCTCTCATGGACATGACCCTCGCTCTCGTCGACAGCCCTGGGGAGTTCCATCAAGAGGACCCGCACCAAGTGCTTCGGACGCTCATGTGTGCCCCTTTCCATGTGGGCGAAGAAAGACAAAAGTAAAAGTAATCATGGCAAACGATGCTGCAATGAATAGCAATCGGAGCAACGCTTGTACAAGCGTGGGAAAGAGTGTGTTTTCACTGAGCTACCGTGACCGGTTTCACCCTTGCTCAAGGTGCTTGCTACAGCGGTCTTGTGGTGACGATTGTGTACCTGATGAAAACTCGCATATTTGAAGGACACGCAGGGCTGGTCCTGGAGTGACTGAATTCCATGCCATTGCTCGTTGGATCCGTGTTTCGCCAGACCCTGTAATTTGCAGATCGCGATGCCTGAAAATGCATGTAGAATGGGCGGGTGCGTTTTACAGAGGACACTACATTCGGCTGCCGTGACTGGTTTCGAGCTTGCTGAAGGCTCTCTTCAGACGGCATGAAAACACCTAAGAAAACACAGCACACGGTATATATGTAGGGACTTTGAGGGTCCAAAATGCGGTTGAAGCTTATGCTTGCGAATCATGGCCTTGGATACTCCCTGTCGTTGGGTGTCCTTGGGAGGTGGCACAGCGTTGATTGGCAGTCTTGACGGGTAGTCTTGAGGGGCAGTCTTGACGGGTAGTCAGTCAAATGATCGATGATTGGATGAACTGTAATAGGGTCAAGAATGCCCTTCGATCGAATATCACATCCTGTGCACAAGAACAGCGGGAGAAATGGATGTGTCAGCACACCATACTACTTTGTGGGAAGATCATCGGATCAGTCCTGAAAGATTACCACGGTACCACGCATTGCTTGCTCAGGTGCAAGCAAGAGTAATTCCTCACGAACACCCCGCATCAAAACACAAGCATTACTGGCGTCTTCGTGCTCCCCCCAAACCTCCAATTACACCACTTACCATCCAACCAGTGCCATGATGGATGTGATGAACTCAGCATCGGCCTATGTAGGGGCAATGCTGTCATGTACCGGCACTCTCTTCATGTTTCAGCTCGCGCGAGCAGCCACACGTTCATGACAGGCTTGCTTGTTCCGACCGCAGCCTTCAATGAGCTGTATCGTTCGAACGTGCCGTCTTTGTTGCTTGTGGACTATTTCCTGCCACTATCTATGTGATGTAATGATGAATCTATGCAGCATGGCTGCAATGGCATGGGCATCAATGCATGGTGTATGTGCGCATCTGCCGAAATCAGATCAACGTGCTTTGCATGCAGATGGAGGTGCAGAAGTGGTGTTAACCGCAAGCAAGTGTTGCAAGTTGATGAGGATCGGCCGGTGGTATACAGCAGTGATGCTGTCCGGGTTCTTCAATATTCAACTGGCCATCAAGCGCCCATGCCGTATGTGCCTTCAGTGGACCCTAAGGTCTGGGTGAAGTTCTCGGCTGTTGCTGATAGCTTTGCACGAAATGTCATCAACCGGGCTTTTCGGCAGTGATGTGCTGTAATTACAAGTATTTTTTTATCAATACAAAGTCAATCATTATAAGCCAATGTTCATGAACATTCGCTTGTAGTCACCACTGAAAGGCCACGCCAAGTGTAAGCTGCCAACAGCGGAGCTCTGCATCCAGATCCTGTATTTCAATGAGGGAACGCCTGCAGTAAGTGCTGAGGGTTTCAGCCAATTGGAATCCACTGCAAGCACTCCAAAAACAAGATATCCTGATAGTGAGTATACTTCACTGCCTTAACAAGACGAGTTTGATGCTTCGGAGACTTGCATATTCAATCCATTAAGGGTTGCACTTGTTGAGGGGCATCAGCTGTGGCCTGCCTTCCTGTAAACGTCGGCGCTTAGCCAGTGGGCAGATTTGTACCTTTGACCTTTTTAGTAGTGCTGTCCTTGATCTCATGTTGGTATGTGTTGGGCCAGAAAAGCAAACGCTGCTCCTGACCGAAGTACACCAACATTCACAACTGTCTCTCGCCGCTTTCCACAGCAACTGGCACGAAACTTGCCAGCATCCTGTCCTAGTTGTGCGTCTTTGACCCACGCTGCGAGGCGCGCGTGCTTCCTCATCACCAACGCTACCTCCACTCCCTGAGGAAATGATGGCTCGTTATGCCTCCGATCTGCCAGTAAGCATCAGCATCAACGTGCGCACTAACTTCAGTTCTAAAACAAGCTCAGTGGTCAACGTACCCTCGCTTGGAGGAGGATCTGCCACCGCTGTTGTGCGTATTCGAATGCAGCGTCAAGGGAATATGATTGATGCGTGAAATGTAGTTTTTTACAATATCATTGTATTAACGTATTTAATTGCAATTTTGTGTCAATCACACAACTGGAATGTATTTGTAACCTAGGCCAGCACATCATCTGCCGTCAACAAACAGGCGGGTGCCATAGGGAAGCAACATACACATAATCACATTGCCATGCAAACATATATTAAAATCACTGAACGTGAATGTGCATGAGCCATAAACAAGCACATGCACATAGCACCCTGAAACTCACGATGAATAACAGCCTATTATGCCTACCTGACGACTAGCATTGCAGCCCAATACTGTACAACGTGACGACCATCGCCAGCCCATGCAGCGCTGAGTCCACCTAAATTGTGTTCTCTGTGATGCTGTAAATTGCGTTGTTCAGATTTCATCTGTAACACGTTCTCTCAGGACATACGGTATCTCGAGATAGTGCTATGTAAAAATACTCATCATCGTACGCCTGAGACCAGCAGCTTGACCTGCGGATACCATTCTGATAACGTGTGGACACACTCAAGGGGTGTCTGCCTGACACATTTGTCACAGGCGTTCACGAATGTTGCAAGCCTGTCGAATTAATCTCCCTTCCGTATATCGGTCCGTTCGTATCCTAAAAACTTGGGAACTGGCGTGATGGAGGTGGTTCAGGCATACAAGGCTAAAGATGCAGAGGCGGGCCAGCAAAGAACACGCAGAAGATGGTGGGTGTTGTTGTTTCTCACCTTTCAGAATGCTTCCTCGCAACCGCTTTGAGGCTGCCATAACAAGAAAGGTGGTTTGAGATAGAACCACCTCTGGAGAAGACAGGAAGCAACAACACCCACCATCCCCTGCATCGCGCAGATCGTTCCCTGCTCGGTCAGCCACCAACGCCAGAACCACGTCCTCGGATCCAACACATGCACAGCTGAACAGCGCGTAGAAGAACACGCCGCGAGGAGGAACCGCCTCGACCTCAATAAACTCTAATCCGACAAGCTCAGCTGAGTGCTATCCACGCCAAGAATCGAATTCCGGTCCAGCAGCCCATTTCCCTCACCCGGGGACCCCTCCACGTGTCCATCGGTGTCCGTCGACATCCGCCACTCGACATGCCCGTGAGCGCGGCCCAATTGCACATCTCCACGCGCCCCTGCATTCGGCACCTTGACGTTTGCGGCGAGCCGCGCCAGGGTTCGTCTTGCCTGCAGCGTTGAGCGTGCCGCCTGCGCATCTGTGCGCTCCCGTGCATCAGGGTGATGGTCTACGTGGCGACTCGCTCCGTTCGATACAATTGGTAGCCGCTCAGCCTCGTCACGTCCGACCGACCGTGGCTCAGCGTCGACCGGGGAGTCGGCGTAGTAGTACGACGACCCCGCCAAGCTGTAGCTGTGCGCTCTGTGGATCTGCAGCTGCCGGTTAACTCGAATTTCTCCCCCCTCCTGCTCCGACGACACTGCGCGGTCATCTGCACCCACAGCGCCGGAAGCAACGGTTTCCGGAGTGGGCGTGTCTTGCGATTCGTGGCTCGGTGTGGCAGCCTCCCAGCTCTCCAGAGAAAGGTATGGCACGGCCACGGCTGTCGAGCCTTGCACTTGCACGAGTCTAACCTCGTGCTCCTTTGCTGAGTCGAATGTGTGCCGTTGTTGCAGACTGTCGACTGATGCCGATCCGGATTGTGCGGCGACAAGCTCAAGAATCCCACGGCCGTTTCGAGCGGCTGAGTCATTCGCCGCGACAGCCTGCCCTCGATCGGCGGCCGAGTGCGGGCCCTGGGGGGGGGGGGAGTCCTCTCGGTCGGAGCCATTCGCAGATTCATAGCCGGGAGCAGCCCCCCGTGCACGCGATGTTCCGGACGAGCCGTCACGCTGTCTTCCGTTAGAGGAGTACCGAGCGCCGTTCGAGTTGTGCGAGGAGATGGGGGAGGGGGGGCGCCAGGCCCCACGTGCACCGTGAGAATCGGCCTCCGAGGAATCGCCGAGAGTGGGCGAATCCACGGCGGTCGCCACACCGCCCTCGAAGATTTTGAGCGGGGTCTCGAGCAAGAGGGAGAGGTATTCGAGCTCCTGCCGGGCCGCCCAGAGCTCGACAGCGATGTCATGGATCTCGACGTCTTGCTGCGGTGCGTCGTACGCTGCGTCGTAGCCGACGAGGCCGTACGGCGCTGCGTCGTGCGGTTGGACGATGGGCGCAGGGTCCACAAGGATGACTGCCCCCGACTCGTCCTGCTCCACCGTGACGCTTTGGACGGAGGCTGCTGTGCGAGAGCGGTCTAGGGCGAGGGCCACCCTCAGCACTGCGACCATAATCTCTGCAGCAAACTCATGCAGGTAAATGGATGGCTTCACTGTAACAGAAAAACAAAGAAATGAATTGATAGTTCCACCCAAGAAATGAATTAATTGATGTAATTCTACAGACTGGAACACGAAGCCATAGATGTGCCAAACGTCCGTGAAGTTAACAAAATAGCGGCACTTGGAGGTGCTCATGTCCATGTGGATGCGGCCGTATTGTGAAAAGACACATCATCATCATTACATCACATAGATAATGGCAAGAAATAGACAACAAGAAACAACAACAGCACACATCATCATCACAAGCATCTGAGGTGCGAGTGGGAGGATGCCAGAGGTGGTGTGAAGGAAAAATCTGCTCGAAACTGATGTCCAGACTGGCAACACCGCTATCCAGGTCAACACAACATCAGCACTATCCCAAGAAACACTAGCCCTTGCCAATGTCCATGTGACTACGGCAGCACTGCAAAAAGCGGTATCTACAATCATTTCAGCGCTGCAGGGTGGTTATGAGAGCACATGGCTCATACTTCCACAGCACAGTTCAAATGTCAAACAGATTGTCATTCAAGTTTCATTCAATTCGTAAAAAACGCAGATCGTGCTTCAAATCGTAGTCAACACGGATGGTGAGAATGTGAAAACGCACTGAGCTTCTCCTGCATGTCCGGAGGCAGAGCAGCCACTTCGCTATGCTTTTCAGGGTCCGGATAAACCTTGCGGTGGAACTTGGCCATGAGAGCGACCATCTCGAGCTCGAGGGGGGTAAATCCCAGCAGGTGGGAGTCGTTCTTGATAATGTAGTACGCGTGGTCGTGGCACTTGCTGTGGCTCAGGAACATGCCAACGTGGTGCACCTGGGCTGCCGCTCCGAGTAGGAAGTCGTCGTTGGGGGTGAGCTTGCGGACGCGAGGGTGTGCGTGTGGGCTGTTCCTGAGGCCCGCCAGCAGCTGGTGTGCAAGTTTAGAGACGTGTTTCGATGATGCCTGCAACTCCCACGCTTGTTCAAAAGGCAGCTGCTTCGAAAGGACGGTAACTCATTCAGGTGGAACTGCTGACAAGAAACTCACACTCAAGACAAGAAACATACGCACTCCGAGGGCTGAAAAGTTTTGAGGTGTGTGCTGAGAGGCGTTGCTCTAGGCGCTGCACCAGTTGGACATGACCGGGCACCTTCGTCACCATTCCACGGCTGCAGCGAAGTCGACAAGCCAGGCCAATCACCGTGTAATCCTCTCAGGAAGGAGACGCAGGCATAAGGCCAAGAGAAAGCAAAGCAAGATGATCTGAGGACCCAACTCGGGGAACAGCACTAAGGCGACGGCAAGTCCGACATAAATCTGCAACGCTGACTCGTGCTGACGGGAGAGGCAGGCAAGCGACGGCATTGCCTGTCATCGAGTCAGGATGGCTGGCTCACTGGAGACAAGGAGGCAGGCAGGAGACGACAACGCACCGCATGGTTCTGCAAGTTGAAGCGCTTTGCAAGGTGCTTGATGCTCGAGCTCCGGGGGTCTGCCACCAGGTTGGTGTGGCTGCGAGGCAGCATGCGAGCGATCGTGTCCGCGATGAGGCCTTCTCGAAGGGCAAAGTGCGAGACACGCATGCGCTCGATGTCACAAAGGATGAAGAGCTCCTGCAGCACAACGGCCCCTGCGACGATCGTGTTGATGCGCTTCCGCTTCATCCCGTCCCACGTCGCGCGCTCCTCATACGTCACGGCCTCCAGCAGGTCAACGACGAACTGGTGCAGCTCCTCTTTCGTGAACTCGAGCCCCTGGAACGGCTCCTGACAGCCGCCCCCTGCCGCGGCGCCCCGCGAGAGGTCCCCGGTCCACAGCGGCGACGACAGCGCGGCGCCCGAGGCGTCAGGGCGCCCGCGCGCCAGCGAGCCGGGGCACACAGCGTCGGCGTCGTACGCGCGCCGCGCGGCGATCATGTTTGCGATCGTCGAGATGTTCCCGGACGAGCCGACGGCGACGAAATCGACGCCGGCGGCCGCGGCGGCTCGCCGCTGCGCGGCGACCTCCGCCTTGATTCCGGCATCGGCGAGGATCGCGTGCGTCATGCTGCGGCACTCCTGCACCTCCTTCAGGTCGATCCTGCCGGTCGCCGCAAGCGTCGGGAAGCACGCATCTACGCAGCGGAGGTGCCCGAGCTTAACGGAGCTCGCAGACAGCGTGCGGCCCTGGCGCCCCATCACGATCTCAGTCGACCCCCCCCCGATGTCGATGCAGAGCGCCACCGAGTCGAACAGCGGCAGCGCTTGAAGGACGCCGAGGTAGATCAACCGCGCCTCTTCCTGCCCTGAGATGACCTCGACGTTGACGCCGATTTGATCGCGCATATGCCGGACGAGCGCGCCGCCGTTCCGCGCCTCGCGGATCGCCGACGTAGCTACGGTGCGTAGCTGAGCGCCGCGCGTCTCCGCAACCTGCCGGAGCCGCTTCATCGTCGCGAGGGAGCGCGCTTCCGCTTCCTCGGTAATGATGTTGAAGCGCGTGCCTCCAGAGAGCAAAGCGACTTCTTCTTTCATGGAATCGAGCACCTGGTAGCGGCCCTGTGCGTCGGATTTTACGATGATGAGGTGGAAGGAATTTGAGCCCATGTCGACGGCTGCCAGGTTGAAGCTGTTCAAGCTGTTGTAGCTGTTGTAGCTGTCGTCAAGGTCTTCATTGCCAGCCCTGCGCAAATGAAGCCTGCTATATGTTGGTCGACAAGGCAACGCACTTCACAAGCATGTAGTGTGATGTGTTTTACGACCGAAACGCCCCGAAGAGCCATCCTGCCCTGGCAAACATCGCTGAAAAAAGTACCACGCCCTCCCTGATTGGCGTTCCCCTGTGTGTCCCTGCCATTAGAAAGTGAACTCGCGTTGACGGCGTGTAGAAACATGCTTCTGTCGCCCAAAAGGAGCGCAAATGGAAACACACATTGAAAACAAAAACACGCCGGTCCAACAGTAGACACGACCACCGTCCCAATCCAAAAAGTTCTCTCCAAGGGGTTCCCTTTAAGCTCTCTTCGTTGTGTGTGTCACTTGCTATCACTTGTCGCCAAGCTGAATGGATGCATAGACCTGAGCACAACATAGAAACACATTGGGTTGGTATGTGCTGAACTTGATGTCACCATGCCCAACGTGCATAGAATAGAACGCATGATTGATAGCGCAATGCATTATAAAAGCTTTTGTGGGTAAGCTTACTGCAAGCCTCCAAACTGACATGGACCGCACATCACCACGGAGAAGCGTACCCATCAAGTGCAACAGAGGTGTCCACGGCCTGAACAGTATCGCGGACGATATGCGTCTGCCGCACCTCTGCTCTTGGAGGCTGTGCTGCCCTGGCGTGCTGACCCGATATTGATTGCGATGGTTTCTCTGCTGAATAGGGTCGACGAGGAGGCTGAGGTGGCGCAGGAACGGAACGGAGCTTCCCTGGGTGCGAACCCGGGATTGGATGCTGAACCATTCGTCAATTCTCGAATCGACGCAGCCAAGATACCTGCAGAAAGCTACTTGCGTTTGAGCTCGTACGTTGAAAGGCACGAGCGCCCAACATAACCTTGCCATCAGCGCGCAAGCCCACCAGGCAGCCGAACGAACATAAGCCATTCATCGACACATCTTATCAAAGTGCAGAGGCAGTTCTCTGACATCCACTGCAACTCATACTCACGCGATATCACAAATCAGGCGGCGACGGTAGGATAGAGGCAGCACGCTCCCTGCGTGTCTTGCCTCTGCCGGCAAAAATGCGCGAGAACGAGATCACATTGTGACAGATACAAAATCATCGAGAACACACCGCGAAGGCAGCGGAAGAATGCAGTTGCCAGACTCTACAAGCAACGACGTACAACCTTGCACAACCGATAGCGCTGCGCCGCACGAACCGCTCACGATAGCTTTCAAATTCGCAAATTACGGATCGGACAGGCTGCAACAGTTCCAAGGCTTGAGCTACAATTTAGCATCGCGCTAAATTTGCTGACGTCAAGGTACTTTGCGGTAAGTGATGATAAGCAAAGCATCGCATTACAAACAAAACCCACAACTATGCATGAATTATTAAAACGTGCACACTTCCGTTGCGGTGAAAATGGTTATTGGCTGCTCACATAGGATGTCATAGCGCGGGATGATATGCATACCCACGACGCACATGTGACGTGAGTGCATGCAGGGCCGCACGATTTTAGTGTTGGCAACTGAGTGGATCACTTGACCCTCAGGAATAATGGCACGTTCGTCATGAGTTAGGGGTTATATAGTTCCCAACAACATAAGAACGACGATGCATGAAGCCCTGAGGGTACGCGAACATGTCATGATCCACGCAATTGCCAACCTTTCCTTCCTTCTCACATTGCCTTCGTGAGGTTTGGAATCCTCCATGAACTTGAGCTACTTCGGTGGAAGCAATCTAGAACAAACGAAAAGGTAGACAGATGTGTGGATTGAAATATCTGGCAACTGTAGGCATCGAAACAAGCTGGGAGACAGGTCCATCACTTGGAAAAAAACTGGTCGAAAGGATGACGTGTGAACAGCAAGGTGCCTGTGTAGGTGTCGTGTGCGCCTGTGATTAACCTTTTCTCTGCTGTTGGGGCACTCCCTCTTGGCGTCGTGTGCTTAATTACTTCGCCAAAGCTGACATGCGCTCCTACAAAACCTGTCACGTGAAGCGTATACTTTTCTGACATGCTTCTACACCGGTTGGGAAGGGATGGTGGCGACAAAGGAGGCAGCATCTGAACATCTTCAAATTCAAATGCTCCACGATGTTTTGGCATCTGCAACGCATTGTTGGCGTGCGAGACGATTAATAGATAACCTAGGCTACATGGCACTCGCTCTGTTGCTGAGTCGACATGGCAGGCTGTTCACGTCTCGACCTGCATTGTTCGAGACGCTGAAATTCACCAAGTGGGCTAAAATAGCAACCTACCTGAACCCATCCGCGCAATACCAACCACGCATTACACTCAGTGAGAAAGGTGTTGCCATGTAGCCACCACGAGCACCGCTACAACGAGCGGAAATGCGAAACTTTCGTGGGTCGGATCACCAATGCTCGACAAATCGTGAACCCCAGCAGACAACCGGCCAATGAAACCGGCTGGTAAAAGCAACCCGATGCTGAAGTATCATCCAGTTGGCTATACTTCACAATTATGCACGTCACTTCTCAACGCACCTTGGTTGAGACGCTCTGGGGATGCAATAGGGCTGTTCTCCACAAACTGCAGCAATCGCGACCAACGAGGCAACGGTATGAAGGGCCCAACCCTTAGAAAGAGCCACAGATACTACAATATAAACACAGAGACTATGTAAAAATGACGCTGGAGTTACCCAGGATGAAGGTATGAAGTCTAAACGCAATGTATGCTCTTCCTTATCCTAAGCCTGCACACAACAACACCCCAATGTACTCGCAGCTCACAACTAAAACACAAAAATGAATATGTAGTTACGAAAAAAATTATGTTGCTCGTCGGCAGCCCGATTCGGTGCGTGGAGAAGACACAGGGGTCAATGGTGGCTCTCGTGGCATATGAATGAAAACAGTGTGCAGGTCCAATGCAACAGGACACCTCTGGATGTTTGACCTTGACAATCCCCACGACGACGTCGTTAAGCTCTCGTCGTCGACGAATGCCACTCGGAGTAGCATTCGGAGTGCATTACGAAATGCCATGTCACAGGGATGCAGTGACTCGGCCATCGTCACCTGAGTCGTACTTGCGGGTCGAGAACACGACGATGCGAAAATACAGCCATCGGGTACATGTTACCTGCTTCACAGCACTCAGATGATTCGCCCAATGCCCCCCTCACAGAAACGACAGTCACGAGTGCATGCTTCGCTGCACTCGGCGACCTTAAGGTCGCCGTCTGAAGCTTCAGACTCGGGCCAGCCTCGCGTAGCACATGACCAATGCGTTTTGTTCAGTCAAAGCCAATGCTTCAGTGTGTAAGCCATGTTTAGCCTATTGCAGGAGGTCTCGCAGCTGTGCCGACGTAAACTCGATTGGCAAGTTGACCGAAGGGGGGGTTGAAAATACCCAAAACGCACATGCAACGGGGCATGTTGGGACGTTGCCTACCGAACGGCGCATTGAGCGGAGCAGTAACACCTCTTCCCCATAAATCGAACCCACAGTTGTCAGTATCCTCCGCACATCGAGAAATCGCAGCATGTAGCGTTTTGCTAGTTGCGAGAGTTGCATGTCCAGCTGCCTAAGAATGCATATGCAGGAAGAGTTCGTTCCTACTCCCACCTATGGTCAACTGGTTAAACTGTCACCTTCGATTCGAGGGGTCATGCGTTCGAATCTTGGTTCAACGCAAGCGGTTTTCCGGTGTGCCCAGGACACTGATGGTTAGAGAAGTTGCTCTTGCAGCAAATTCCGCCGTAGATTACGCCTGCCAGCTCATTTTTCAGGAAGTGTTCGGGATACAAACAAGGCCTTGACCGCTGCGCGTTCTCATGCCTCACAGTACATGGGGTGGAACCCCAATCTGGCAAAGCACTGCATGCAACCCGCAAGGAGAAAGAGCCTGGGAGCCCTGACTTCAGAGGTGGACTTTGCCAGTCATTAGCCGCAGTGTTTTGCCAAAATGAGCTTTAACCCCCATTTCTGCCCCTAAATCCGTGTATTTTTAGGCATCTCAACCCAAAAATCCCTCTACCTGACGAACACTGATCAGCCGTGCTTGCAGTCACCGGCCAACACAAGCTACTTGGTTGCCTTGCAAGCTAGCAATCTCATCGGACAAGCCTAGGCAACAAGAGCGCACGGGAATGGCACCATCGTTCAACTGATATGCGGCCACCAAGACAGATCACAGCAGCGCATTGTAGTGAGAATGTTGGGTGCGTACTGATGAGACTGTGATTACCAATTGCTGTGACATGGTAAATAAATAAAATATCAATCGGGGATCACGCCATGCCCCCGGCGCCGCAAGACGCGACGGCGGAAACGTACCCATGGGGCTTCGGCCTCATGCCCAGGCCGAAGCTGGGGCACAGGCGGATGCTGATCATGATCCTTTGCTTTTGCATCATGGGCAATCCGGCAATGGATCAATACTGCTCAATAATCTGGCAAAGTGATTATTGGGATTTAATCAAGGGGGGTATTTGTCTACAAAGCGGGATTGCGCTTCAGGAAGTCAGTCACTCAGGTTTGGCTCGGTCCAGCGGCCGCTCGTTTTTAACCGGCTTGCCTGTCCAGAGAGCTGACGTTCAACGAATTGCTTCAGGCATGGATACTTGGTTGCTTTCGGCCTGAGCTGTAGTTCTTGCTCTTATCTATGCGATGTAATGATGTATCGTTTTGCAACACTACTGGCATCAATTCTCAAATGACTTACCCTTAAGGCAATACAGTAGTCCTACACAAACGCAGGCGGTGTTGAAAATTTGGACACCGCCGAATGTTGGCAGGCGTAATCTACGGCGGAGTTTTCTTCAAGAGTAACTTCTCTAACCATCAGTGTCCTGGGCACACCGGAAAACCGCTTGCGCCGAACCAAGATATGATCGCATGACCCCTCAACGCAGGCAGTGTTGCAGAGACTTCAAAACTTTAAAGACTGATCCACGCGGGGATCGGGCACAGGCTATTTGAAGTGAGTTGCAGTCGGACGGGCGCCTTTGGTCCAAAAACAAAACAAAACAAAACAAGTACGCCAGCCCAAAATGGCCTTTGGTTCACTGTTGCAGGACCCTCCCAGTAGCAGGTCAAGCACTCATCACCTGAGCATAGAACTGCTGCTACTGATACAAGTTCTGGCGACTTGTGGTTCTAATGCCCGTTCCAGTCCCCAGAACTAATGATTTTCCAGGCATAGCTGAAAAAGGTTTTCCCGTAAATGCGCCTTGTAGTTCGTGCACCAGCTTGTTTGTGATAGTAGCATTACAGATCATGTCAGGCTGAATATCTTCCAAGGATAGTTCTATCGGGCTATCTGACTGATGGTGGGAAGTGGTAAGGGTAGGTGCCATCAAGAGTGCACGAGCCACGAACAAGATCGGCGAACATGTCTGTACATATGCATGCAAGTCTTGATCTTAGAGCTGTACACTCGGCAATTGGGTTGACACAGACACGATCCCCCTCGACGTTCTTATCATCACACAGAGCTCTATGTCAAAGCTTTGACAGCATGAGGTTGACCCCCAATTCTGCCCTTTAAAAACACGCAAAACTGCAAATTACTTGGTCCATCAGAACGCTACCCCATGTTGTACACGCTGACACATCATGACGGTGACACGAGAGCTCTCCCATGAAAGGATGCTCAAGGATCCTTTGTGATGTTCAATGCCGTCGGCCACTAGCTGGTCGCCAGTCGAGTCTCACCCACATCTCAAGAGAGCTTGAAGCGGCACACGCGCCAGAGTTTGAGGCAGATGCGCTGTCTGTACAAGGAAGGTACATTCATAGGTTGGTTGTCCAAGCACTGTAAATCAACTTGAAAGCAGCAGCATATTGCTACAGCAGGCAAGCCGCGTATGCGGCGGCCTCCACACCGGACAGGCTGAGCGGCCTCTTCACGGCTCAGTGCTTCGTAAGGGGTTCACCCCCATTCGACCATTCAACCCCCCGTTTGTCCCGAAACCTCATATGTTTTCGGGTATCTGGACCCCAGAAAGCAGAGGTTCCGGCGAAACACTGTCACGGCTCATCCTGTGCGTTGCTTCTTGGTGTCGACGACCACGTCTTCCTTGTCGGGGCCTTTCATCAGAGGTGAGATGGATTCATCTGCATCGACCTTGGCTGCCTCGCGCTTCCGCCGAACTCTCAGCGTCTGCCGCACCTCTGTGGCCTTCCCACCCAGCGGCAATGCCGGAGGGGTTTGGCTCTCGGGGGCCGGCTCAGAGTGCCTGTCGGCGGCGGCGAAGGCTGTGGTTGTGGCGGCCTCGGAGGCCGTGGCGGCACGCTCACAGTTTGCCTGGCGTGCTTGACGTTCCCGCTTGCGTGAAATTTTTGAGTCTTTTTGGGGTTGAGGTATTTCCGGTTCGCAGTCCAGCTTTGCTATCTCTTTGTCATTGTGGGCCAGCTCGCGCTTGTGTTGCTCCTTCTCGAGGCGGTAGTCAACCCACGTGCTCTCCAGACCCTCCTTGTAGCACCATTCAGCGAAGTCGCGCTCTGTGCTGTCGTCTTCGGCCTATATTTCTCTGTGCTGTGCAGCAAGCCACTCCTCTCTTTGCCTGCTTGTGGCGTACCTCATCTCTCTTTGCGCCCTTTCTGCTTGAACCCGGTGTTGGCCATTTACGCGTCAGACGTTTTGTTACACTGCCATGAACTAGTCCTTTGGATACAGACAGCATTGTACTTCGGATACAGCCTTGCCTGGCACAACCCCAGTGTTTTTCAAGCCAATCAAACCTGGTAAGTGGCCAGTAGCAAGTGAGGAACATCCGGTCCATGGGCCATGCTGGGGAATTGGGGTGAGTAAGCCATTGACAAGACAAAAGGCCGGCTCGCAGTGCAAACGTTTGATGTCTGAAGCTTGCATTGAATGTGTGATTACCGGATGCAACAAGGGTCTGCAGCTGTGGGCACGGAGTGAACCACGCACCTGATGGCTGCGTCGAGAATTGCCATGCTACCTGGATCCAAAAGGGCGTCCCGTGCTTCCTTGAGCTCACGGAACTGCCAAGCGGCATTGGGGTTGCCATCGGGGTGCTTGGCCAAAGACATCCTCTTGTAGGCCTGAAATATCTCAGGACCTTAGCTTGTGATTCACCTGAGCATCAGGTAGTGCACCCGCACCGCTGGCACCGCTTCTGCGGTCGGCTGAGGCATAATGCCAAAGGCATTGGCGTACCATTGCATGCACGTTTGGCCACGGTCATATGTCAGAGACACTGACAATGCCATTGATTGGCGCCAAATACAAGACATCACAAAATTTTAAAAAAGTGATTGCAATAGATGCGCGGCCTCTACCCTGGTTCGCCCGTACGCCAAGGTACCACTCGTACTGAAGAGGGAACTACGCTAGCGCTCTGTCGAACGACTCGTGTGGGAAGGTGAGGAGGATCTGCTACAAAGGTAAATTATGCACATAAAAGTCAAATCAGTCCCTTTCAATAAAGTTGTGAAGCGTCCTGAAAGGCTATGATGCACACAGAGCGAGTGAAGCTTCGAAACCCTGCATTTGCTTTGCCGCAGTCTTCGGCGCTGTATCGCCAAATTCCATTGGTTGGATGCCATGAAAGTCTGAATGAATCATTTTGATAACACTTGCATCTTTTCACGCCCCCTCTTGCCATTCAACTGACGAAATGCACCTGTGCACACACCTGGTTGATTGCCGCATCGTTCACACCGGCCCCGTCGGCTGGGAGGCCAAGGAGAAGGTAAAAGTTGACTTGAAAGAAGTCCATATTGTTCAAGAGCTATGCTGACAGAGTTATTGGCCGTGCACATGGCCTGCAGGCCATCGTTTGTTGTCTCGGAGGCGTGATGACAGTCACGAACACGAAACAGGGTGTACGATGCCTGGAAACTCTGTCAGCTTTGCCACTCCAGCTGCCTATGCAACTGGATATGCCATCTTGGACTTTGTCGTAGTCTACGGCGTAGGACGGGTGACTGAGCCACCGTCAGAGAGCTAAAGGATCCGAGTCAGGAGTCGAGATACACTCTGGAGCAGGGCCTGGCAGCTCCCCTGACCCGCTCTCGGTTCCTGGAATCCTTAACAAGCGCCACAGTTTCCTACCATGCTAAAGCGCTCTTTCTAACATGCTCGTGCACCCACTCCACAATTCTGTTGGTGCAACTGATACAGTACCAGTCGTCATGGCCCCGTTGCTTCCGTGCCCCGAATTCGTGCATGGAAGCAGACAACGTAGAAACTCCACGCACGGGCCGGCATCTTCGTGCCTGACTAGCTGGCCCGCATGTCTTCAAGGCCTGGACCAAGTACCGAGTGAAGGCACACCCAACAGCACGGTGGAATGAAAACTTCGACAGTTGGGTGCGGACAAGGGTGTTGGTCCCTCCTCTAGTGGCCACCGTTTTGCACAGCTCTGAACAGCGCACAGCTTTTATTCCAGGCGTGCTAGTGAGGTCGTGACGACAGTTCATCTCACGCAATTTGGCGGTTGATGGAAGTACCAGCGCACAACTGCTGATACGCTCCCTGGCGATGCTTGTTGAGCATGGGCACATGCGACGACCATGTAGCTCGTTCTTGCGCCGCACGGGCCGTTCTTGAGCCTCACGTTGCTCACACGGTCGCATCTTTGCAGCTGCACTTCCTGCCAGGAATGCTTTCTTCCACAGGTGATGATGACAAGTGGGCCTGGCGCTCTCCTCGTGGGCGCTTGAAATCTCTGCGACATCGCGTGTGGTTGGCACTCCTGCACTCTCATGCCGTGCGTGCCTTGATCACCCCCAGCGCTTGCGTCGGGGCATGAGGCTGAAGCCCCTTGGGCACGTCTCTGAAGGCCGTGGTCTTGAGCACATAATGATGCAGTGTACCTCTCTGAGCATCTTCACCCGCTGGACCGTCATTCTCCGAATCTCAGGCATTTGACCCACAAACGATTCCAGACTTCTCTAGACTGCTCAATAGCTATCTGAATGAATCGCAATGTAATACACGTTCAACGTGCTTTTTCGTGAAAAGTTTCCCTTGTATGCAATCATTGCAATATAATTGCACCTGCAACACCCTTCATGGAGGCGCACTGCTCCCTCTGCTCACAGTATGCTATGGACCAGATTCATGAGCACAAGGTCCAAAGAGGCTATGAACCCCCTTCACGCACTGGCACGTGCCAAAAGCATATTGGCCGCCACAAGTACCGCCGAATTCGCCTCACCAGTACATCGCACGATTCCAAGGGTCAAGCTCCTGCCCTATGCGTCAAAGCAGGTACATGTTTTGCATCTCCAATCAAGAAGGCCTGTCGCAAGGCGATGCCCCATGGATAACATGTGGAATGTCATGTTGTTGCATAGAATGCCATTACACCAAGATTTCATCACAGCAGGGCAGTGCTTACCAGGCAAGCACTGTGCAAGTAGGTTCTGGTGAGTCTAATTGCGGTGAAATATCATCAATGCATTATGATACTTCAGGCAGTGTGGAGCAGTATTGCTGGACCGCGCAGGTGGAGCATTACGTATACTGGCTAGTGCATGCAGTGGCAGGGAAAAGCATCGCAGTCGACGGGCGCCTTTAGCATCCATTTGCAGGACGCTCCCTGCATATGCGGCAGGTCAAGCGCTCATCACCTGGGCATAGCACTGCTGCTACGCAGCTATTGATACGCGGATCGCCGCCACCACACTTCGTGAGTGCTGGTAAGAACAAGCCCCAAGAAAGGAAAATGTAGGACGATAAATGCACACTCTACAGCTTTCAAGCTTTCACACTAATAAAATATCAGCAGAGGCCCCGTGCAGAGGAGCCTAGCATGGCATGGTACAGACCGTTCCTGCTCAACGATTTAGGACAAGAGGCTGGCGAGCTATGAACGTCGACCTTATGCCTGGCAAGCCAACGGCGGTGTCATCTTACAGGCGAGGTGCTCCCATCCCGCCAGTCCATCTGGATGCTGCTAGCCTGACTGGAGCCTGGAGGGATCTCAGAGCGCCCTGAATTGTTGGTGGTGTACGGAACATGGTCGTACCTACATGCAATCAGCAGTCCATCACACGACGTTTGTTCCCTCAGACAGCAGTATGTGTAGTCTTGGGTTTGTTGGTATTGTTACGGTATGTGCTTTACCAGAAAACAAGCCAGGGCAGGCTACGACAAGTCGTGCTGGTCCAGGTGCGCTTGGCGCAGGTGTCAGCTATGGCACCACTGATTCCCAAGTCGTCCTAGGAGTTGCCACTGTCCATGTGGATGCGGTAGTGTGGTAAAAAGACGCGTCATCATTACATCACAAAGATGATGGCAGGAGATAGTTGAATACGACAGCAAGATCGAAACAATACAGCTCATTGAACGTCAGCGGTCGGGACAGGCAGGCCTGACGCATCATCACTACATCACATAGATAATGGCAGGAAGTCGTCACAGGCAAGCCTGATGCATCATCATTGCATCACATAGATCATGGCAGGAGGTAGTCAACAGGCAAGCCTGACGCATCATCATCATCATCACTTGATTCTGACACGAATCTGCAGAGAAGCGCACTTCTCTTGGAGCCACGGATGCTGCAGGGCGACTTCCGCGCTTGCGCGGGACGAGGGGCATGGCACCAAAAGGGTGGAGAGGAAGTCTAGGAAGGAAGCGCTCGCGTTGGGGATGACGTCGGCGAGAGAGGTCCGACGGGGCTGCAGGACGTGAATGCCAGGGCCCCTGCGCTCGTAGAGTAGTCGGCTGCGCGAGTAGAACTTGTGTGTGTTGGCACCTTGAAGCAACATCGCGGTTGGCAGGGGGCCACAAATCGACTCGATGCGGGCCAGCATCGTGGCGGCTGACGTGTTCTGCATGTCCAGTACATGGGTCTCTATCTATTATACTATCGATCAAATCCCTGGATATGACATTCATATTCAGGGTCTTCCATACAAAGATGGACGCGTCCATATCATAAGGGCGGCTGACGTGTTCTGCAACCAACCAACGAGCGAGCGTTTTAGGAGCGTGAAATCATATTTGGGCACATGGTTTGAGAATGATCACCCAGTGTACGGCAGTCGCACCTGGAACAAGACCGAGCCGGATGCAAGCTCGGCAAGAATGCAGCCGAGGCTCCAGATATCAATCTTTTCATTGTACGCGGCACTTATGACGACCTCGGGGGCGCGGTAGCAGCGTGACTGGATGTATGTCGCGGGCCGGTCCCAGGAAAAGCAGGACGAGCCGAGGTCGATCACTTTGACCGAGCACTGCGAGAACGACTGGAGCATTATGTTTTCCGGCTTGAGGTCGCAGTGGACCAGGTTGAGAGAGTGCAGAACGCCAGCGACTTGAGAACCTGCACACGCGAGGGAGCGATAAGCGCCACGTGGCATGATTGTCAGCTCCATATCCAGGTGATGGTAACAATACACTGATTCCCAGGCAGTTCTTGGAGTTGCCCCTGTCCATGAGGATGCGGTAGGGCTGTAAAAAATTACATCATCGTAGGCCTTGAAAAGCGTGAATGGTGAGGATGGAGTTTTTGGGGACAGGCCGCTTTGTGTTCTCGAAAAGAATTGAAGTAGGCAGTGTCTGATGCAAGGGCTATCGTTGCGCCCACAGTGAAGACATATGCAACCACGATTTTTACAACCGACACGCACGAGGGGGGGGGGGGGGGGGGTGCCATGATCGCGATATACAACCTACTTCAAGCACTGGGTGGTTTCGGAATTTACACAAACAGCTCTTCTTCGGCGTAATCGACAAACCAGGCACGCACCATGCAACCAGGTGTTATGCACATCGGCCGAGGCGTTCTGTCATCGCAGGCCCATAACGGCATCAACTTGTCTGGGCATGTCTCAGTTTCAAGGCATCGTGCAGCACAGTACATGAGGGCGTGAGTTTGACACGTACCTGCTTCGCAATGCTCTGGATGCGAGGCATGGTGAAGTAGGGGGCCAGCTGGCTGTCTTGGAGGCGCTTCTGCCACTCATACAGGTTTACTCGGAGCAGTTCCGTGACAAGAATGAGGTGTTCCTTGTAGTAGAAGAAGTCATAGAGGCGCAGAATGCGGGAGGTATCGTGCGGGTCGGCTGCGTTTACGTAGCGAAGGAGTTTGATTTCGTCGAGGGACTGGTCGAAAAAGTCCTTTGAGGACTTGATGACTTTGAGGCACACATCGCGGCCCTGCAACGTGTCCCGCGCGGAAAAGGCCTGGGAAAACGCTGCGGAGCCCAGGCATCTGAGCACTTGGTAGCGGTTTACGATGACGTCGCCCGCAACAATCTGCGCACGGACCTATCGTGGTTAAAACTAACCTGAAAACATACCTATTGTTGAGTGATCGCAATTGCAATGAGAATTGCGATGAGAATTCAACAACGATGTCTCGTAGTGCGTTCTCCATGCTCCCACAACTTGTGTTCCAATGTGACTTCAAAACGTATAATGTGCAGAGACGTAAGCGACAGAGAAATTATCAGTTGGTTAGCCGTAGTGTTGACAGCGTATCATTCGTTCTTGTGGGGTTGAGACTTATGAAATCAAGACGAAGAAGATATGTCAGGTCAGGCTTTG
Organism: Nuphar pumila; assembly: GCF_984573655.1. Classification (NCBI taxonomy): domain Eukaryota; kingdom Viridiplantae; phylum Streptophyta; class Magnoliopsida; order Nymphaeales; family Nymphaeaceae; genus Nuphar; species Nuphar pumila. The sequence goes on along the minus strand of NW_028323217.1, from coordinate 19,384 downwards.
GTACGTCAGGCTGGTCCAGCCACGCTTGCCTCGGCAATGGAAGCGCTGAGTCCCAAGTAGTACTAAAAATTGCCAATGTCCAAGTAAATGCGGAAGTGTTTGTGAAGAGCTAGCTGCAACGTCATGGCTGCGTGTTTCGTCGCTCTAGGTATCCTTCTGTGCCAAGAAGCCGCTGAATACTTCACACACTTGGAAGGCATCTTTCTCGTGGTATTTGTTAGGAAACAGTCTTGGTGTCATTACATAGACAGGCTTGTCGAGCGCAGTGGTTTGTGATGGGGTAATAGAGTTCTGTGTCTCGATTTCGGCTGCAGAGACATGTACATCGGCTCACATAAAGATTTGCTGGATCAACACCCTCACAAGCAGATGATGAGATTCAGCGTCTTTGCTACCAGACTTTGCTACTAGACAAGCACTTATAGTCTCGTTCCCCTTTGAGCTCGCTCCCTAGATGGCGTAGCTCACGTACCTTGATGTCCGTCGAGCTCTCAAACCCGGTGTGGTGCTTGCGGTGGTACACGGGTAGCATAATGACCTCAAGGTCCTCATCACCATGCGTGGAGCTGACTGCGGAGCTACGCGGCTGCGAGCTACGGCTACCGGGCGAGAGCTGCGCGGAGGAAAGCAGACGGCTGCTGGGAGAGGGGCCCCCAGTACTCATGTCGCTGTTGCGCTCACCAAGGACGTACTCACCATCACCGAAGATGTCTCTGTGGAGAGAGGAGTGCGAGGACATGCCACCAGAGGCTAGGCCCTCGGAAAGCGGCGAGGCGGGGGCGGTCTGGTGCGCGTCGTCCAGGAATGATTCGGACCACGTGTTTGAGAATCGACGCCACGAGAGCATATTCTGCTTGCTGTCTTGCTTGCTGTCTGCGTTGGAGATGCCGTCGGTATCTGCACGCCACGCACATACCGATCAGGCCGATCAGGAAAGCACGCCAGTGAATGAGGAAGCGCATGTTGCTTCGAAAGACCAAGGAAGACCAGAAAAAGAAACTCAATGGCGCTCGATTGCAGAACTGCTCGTCTCGACGCGTTCCACGCAGGGCCGGGCTTCGCCAGACCTTGAGATTTGTGGGTCTAGATGCCTGAACATGCATGCGCATTGGGGGCATATCAGGGGTTTGAAACACTATTGGCGAAGCACTGAAGCAGGGGGGTACGCACTGACGTTATTAGCGCTGGACGAGCCGTCCAAAGGGCCGCTATCGTGGGGTCGGATGCCGAGGAATTCTCGGAGTCTAAGAAAGCGCTCTCCATGCGCACTTCGGCGCCGGAGACATGCCACTGATCACCTGCGCCTGCTCCGGACTTCTGCGGCACTTGCACCAATTGGGTGAGCGAGGGCTGCCCCCTCTTGGCGTCGTTGCCCCCTCCCCTCTCCTCTGAGTGGACCGTGAGCGGTAGGGAGGAGGTCGAGAGGAGCGCCGAGCCAGATCCTTGCCCCCCTCCTGAAGCGGCTGAGAGCTGCGCTTCCCTGTTGACCTCGGCGTCTTCGGTGGAGGGGCCTGGAATCGGGTCGTCATCGAGGGGAAGGAACCCTGAGAGCTCGGAGGCGAGCGGCGGCGATGTTCGCGTGGGATTGAATGGGGACCGCTGCAGCTGCGTGTACACGTTGGAAAATACCCCTGCTCGAACGTCCCCCGCACTGTCGCCTGCCTGCATGCGGACACGCACGGTTTGAAACCCTGGATCACGATGCTCGAACCCTGCACCGCACTCCACTGGAGCCTCCAGCACCATACCCAGGGTTGCGCCAGAATGGGGTTCAACCTCCAGTTCTGTTTCTAAAATTCATGTATTCTCAGGCGTCTGGACCCAATATCATTCTGCCTGGCAAACACTGACCATACCCCTGACTCCAGGCACAATGAAGGTTGTAAGACGAGAGATCATGCTCATCATCAAGAGGTCTATATTTTGCTGCACCCTAAGGAGATGTGATGAAAGACACAACATTTAAGGACGACCTAGGTCCCACGTTGCTCATGCAGCGCGCAGTCAAAAGGTTGAAGAGTAACTGCAGACAAACGGGGCGAAAGGTGCACTGCCAGCAAAGAGTGCGCGTACCATAGGCGAGGATGGAAGTGGTTGACTGTTGATTGGTGCAGCTCCCGAATCGCAGGGTGCCAGCTCGTCCAAGCACGAGAACAACGGCGGAGTGGCGATGACGGGGAGGTCGCAGGTGCGCATGACTGGGCTCGTGCTCTCCCGAGCCCCCCCCCGCGCTGCTTGCGAGGCTTGCGAGGGCCCTCCATGAATCAGACTTCGTGATCTGAGGCCTCTGCCTTGGCAAAGAGTCAGTGCGGGGGGTCTTGCTCGACGGACCCATAACCTGCACCCCTGTCGCCGTCGACGTTGAGATATCGGCGCTGCCGAAGCTCGCACACTCGTCGAGCCGGAACTCCTGTATGTCCGAAGGCGCGGCCTTGGCCGCTGAGTCACCCCCCCCTCTCCACGAGCTGTCCAACCGCGCAGTGTCTTCGCGGCAGTTGTCGAGCGTGATCCCATTCACCGAAGCACTTCGGTTCACGTCCAGCGGGATGTCTGGCATGGCTGAGCCGATGTCGAGGCTCGGGGATCTGGCCCAAGAGCTCGAGTCATCGAGGCCGCGGATAGCTTGCAAGCTCGATCGGCGGCCGAAGCTATTGAAGACAGGCACGGCGTCGTCGCCCAAAGACGGCGCGGTTTGCGACGTCGCTGCCGCATCCGACGTTCCATCGATAGCCGCTGCGAGGGCATCCGGCGAAAGAGTGAGAGTGGCGGCAGATGCAGCGCCGAGGTCGGTGCTCATGGCGCTTGTTGACGACATCCCAGGGCTGCCAAAGCTGCTCTCGCTCTGTGTGGCGCGGCGAGGGGGCTCTGTTGTTAGTGTTAGATCGTCCATGCTGCCAACGCTCGGGGCCGAGAGTGAGCCTTCCGCTCGGTCAGGTTGCCGCGCGAGGTGGACGAGCGATGGCACATCGTTGGATTCCTTCGTGTCCGAGCGCTCCACTCTTGCGACCCCCTCGGACGGCGGCTTTGGCAGAAGTGTGACCGAGAGTGAGGACACCGCGACGAGAGCGGGGGGCACAGGCTGGGAGTCTTCGCGGCTTGAGAGTGTCATGCTGCTCTCATGCGTGCTGGCCGTAGCGGCACTACCGAAGACACTGTGGATGTTGCTGTCTGTGGGGGGGGGGGCATTGCGGACCAGAGTTGAGATGGCAGATGGACGGGTGCGGGCATCTGGGACTTGCATTTCGCCCACTGCATCGATGGTTGAGCTGCAGTTCCAGACTGGCCCCACAGATGCCAGTCGAGTGTCGAGTGGCCACGATGCGCCCCAATACCTCTGCATGCGGAAAGCACAACATTGGCATAGATTGTCTGATGATCGTGAGTCAGCGCCGCCTTAGACCAAGCATTTCTTTAGTGATCGTGCTTCCCAGATGCGCTTGGAATTGTTGCCACCGCCCATGTACACGGCGAAACATCACCATCACATCACATGGATAGACAAAAACTAGTCGGACTAGGCCGAAACATCTCATAAATGACAGCAAAAACCAGACGGCACACGCCGAAAAGTAATAACACACTCACACTTTGCAACAGAACAGATCATCGTGTCAAATTTGTAATCACTTTCTTTGACTGTGAATGTTTCTATAATTTACACTCAAAGAAAGTGATGACAGCCCTTTTTGACACCTACAACAGGATGACCAGCATCGGGACAAGGCGATGAGGCCCGCAATAACAGGCTTGGCACTGCGTACCGTCAAGGAGTTCTCCAGATCCCCCTGTTGAGCAGAGTGAATGTCCGCACCGCCTTGCGGACCACCACCAGTGCGACCAACATGACGGCTGAGCAGGGGGGCCCCCGGCTGAAGGTCGCACGTGGCGTCCGCACAGCTGGGATCACTTGCGGCAATGCTCTGACGGAGCAGTGACGGGGCCGAGGGGGCCGAGCCACGTCGCGCGTCAACGCGCGCGGCCCCCCCCTCAAATGAAGAAATCGGCTGTCGAAGCTTCCGCGAAGCGAGGAGCTGTTGAGTGGCCGACGGCTCCTGCACGCCACGTGCAGACGCAGGAGACGTTGCAAGCCAGTCAGGGTCTGTGTCCTTGGCGCCATCCTGTAGGAGGTGCGTCACGCATGAGTTCGCATACACTTCCTCACCCAGACTAACATCACACATGGATCGGCGCAGAGCAATCGACTTCGAAAACCACTAACTGTATCCATGATGCGCATGGTCGGCTAGAGCAGCGAAATGGGGGTCGTCCAGGCCTCAAAACACGTTATTGTTACCATTATTGTCTTTGTTCTGGTTGACAAGCCCTCTGCTTGGACCTGCGGGAACGTTGAATTCGGATACTTTAATGTGTGATGTGCACCGCATTTACGGTTCGCATGTTTGATAACATTGTGACAGAATCACCATAGCTCAAGCTGCACAACACATCCAACACACACTCGTCGTCCATTGTACGTTCATGCATTGCGAGAGCGGCCGGTGGAGCTTTCCAGGAGGGCCTGCTAGTTCCTGTTGCTGACGTACCCTAAGGGGTCTTTGTACCGTTGCAAAGTGTGTGTTGGATTCTTTGTTGCAGCCTGAGCTTTGGTGAATCTGTGTCTCGGTGTAACACAATATACGCAACGCCCAGCAGCCCTCTGTGCAAGGCGCTTGGGTTGTGCTCAACGCGTTCGCGTTGTCCCTGCTCACCTCGATATCAGCCGAGTGGAACTGCCATAATCGAAACTCGCTCGCGTCGTCCTGCGAGGTTGGGAGGAAGGGCGTGGACGCGAGCCCGCTCATTGAGGAGCTCTCATGGGGCATGAAGCTATCCAAGCTCTGCACACTGGTCGCATGAATCGACTGTGCCGACTGCGCTGCCCGAGAGCATGGCGCTTGGCCATCGAGTAGCAAATCGGTGGCACTGGCACCCACACTCAGAAGCTTCATGCTTGCAGCAGTGTGGAAGCTGTGCAGGCTTCCAGAACCGCCTGCGTGGAAGTCAGAGACGCTATCCACCGCAAGGCATGAGTGGGAGGAGGGGCTCGTGCGCGCATCGGTCCCGTCATGGCTGTGATCGTACAATGACGCAGTGGAGGAAGGTTTCTGCGCCCCCGGGCGGTCCTCTGACGCAAAAGGCTTTGAGCCATCCCGCGGCGACGACGTGGGTGCGAGGAAGTCGAATGGCATCGGGATCGAGGTGGTGTTGCCTGGGGGGAGATAGGCGCATGGGAGGTCTAATGAGGGGCGCGAGATGTTGAGGGCGTGAAGGCGTGTGTGCTGCAGCCCTGACTCAATGAAGGAGGGGCAACGAGAAGAGGGTGCGCTGTTGGAGGTGATGGCGCTGAACACTGGAAGGGTTAGTCCGTTGGAGCCATACTCGGACGCACTCGCCTGCAGCAGAGCCGACACTGACAAGCTGTCTATCGCCAGATAGCTCTGATAACTGTCCACAACTGAAGGATGCCAGTACCGAACGCATACATCGTAACAAAGGCTCCACCTTGTTGCAACGGCAAAGCTTGCACTAGCCGCGGTGTATGAGCAAGCCGCTACTCTCACAGTGGTTCCAACAAACACGTGATCACCGCCAAAGCACATCACACACACTCTTTAGAGATATCTGAGCTGCCTGAGCTGTCTGATGAGGGGCTCAGCACCTATCAGGCAGACGAAGGTCAAGCGATTGACAAAGAGTCATTTTTCAAGCTCATGAGCTTCAGAAGCAGACAAGCAGCACTCAGGAGTGAGCAAAAGACAAGAAGGGGTGGGAGGGGGGTCTTGGAAGAAAAGAGCTGACACAAGAGCGACAAATTATAAAGACCAACTATACAGAGACAGTATTGGCAATATAAAGGCCCAAGCCTCAAGGCACGTACATGCCACTTAACACGATGACACGCTCTGTCACGACTATCTTGCCGCCTTAGTGTACCGCACAGAAAGACATTGGCAGCTCCCGAGTGCCAATGGAGTGACAAGGTCCTACGGCGAGAAGGTGGGATCTTACCTGGAGACTCTGTTGTAGGTCAACCTGCTCAGGGGGCCCGTTATCAAATGCTGACGATGCCTCGGCGATAGAGGCAGGCCGGGCAGATTGGTCCTTCCCCCACCGAGCCGTCCATGCCTCATTGCCGCTCCCTGTGCGAAGCGGACTTGCCTCCTGCTGCTTCTGGAGCATCCCAAAGCCCTCGTCCAGTCTGAAACGATCAGTCTCGTTCAAGCTCTCGACTCGGGGCCCTCGGCCGCTGTCCATCGAGTCTCGATTTGCACCCTGGGTGTCCTCAAGCACGGGCGATGCATTCCTCGACCAGTCGGACACTGGCTCCGCATCAGCAAAGCTCTCAAACTCAGAATGCTCAAACGCAAGCATGTGGCTGTGGTGGCTTGTCGTCGACAGGAACTCCACCGACTCATCCACCTTGGTTTCCACTGCGTCGGTGGACGGAGCGGCCGGGTCGGCAGGGCCAGGCAGGTGCATTGCAAAGCTGTATGTAGACTGCACCTCCATGCCTTGGGAAGTTGGACTGTGGTTGTCGGGCGACGTCGGGACAGGCTCGGCCGCGCCAGCTGCCTGCAGATCCACCTGGTACTCCTCACGGAGCTCTGGGTTGTCGAAGGAGCGGCGGACTGAGCCGCGGGATGGCGAGGAAGGCAAGCTTCCGCGCCGCTCGCTGCGCCTCAAGCTGACTGATTTGAAAGGCTCTAACGGAGACAAGCACTCGGCAAACTCCAAATCGCCGACCGAGCCCTCAGACGGCGGCTGCAGCGGCGAGTGAAGGTCGAAAGCGGGTGGGTGACTCATGCCGCTCAGCTCCGAGCTGACGTCCTTCGCAGCTTCGGGGGCTGCATCTGCGGTGGGGGTCGTGGGGGCCGCAAGCGGGCAGCTGCTGGCGGCCTCGAGAGGGGGGGGAGGGGCAGGTGCGGGCGGCGCGGTGGCTGTGAATGCCGTGGACTGACGCAGCGAAGTTCCCGACACCACGGAGGAGCAGGGCGTCGCGCGGGGCGAAATGTCCTGAGCGATGTGGCTGGTGAACTGCGCCCATAGCGTATGAGAGAGGTGGCCCATGAGGTTGGCGTGGTCATCGCTGGCGTCGGGCAACGTGGTGGAGAGCACGCTCTCGTACTCTGGGTCACTGAGGTACTCGCTCTGCGCGGTCGAGTGGGGGGCTTGGGCCTGGCCGATACCAGAGGATACAGGGCTCCAGTCAATGCAGGTGCCGTGGGCGCGCTCGGACGATGACCACAGGTGGTCCCGCCACATTGCGTCGGCCGGGTCGCGGCGAGGGGTGGGCAGGGAGAGCATAGAAACGGTGAACGGGAGCCCCTCACTCGCGGAGGGGCGCTGTGGCATGTGCGCGGAGGGGAAGTGGCCAGGGGCCGACGCAAACGCTGACGGGGCGACGGAATTCGGGATCGAGGCGCGGGTGCGTGCGCTGCTCGGGAAACTGCCCCGGGCTGCAGGATCGCCACCCCACATACCATGCGGGAAAAGGGACGGGAGGCCGTCCGCTGTCATTGCCAAGCTCCGAGGATTGCCCTCCGAAGCAAAATCCCACTGACCTGCACAGTCATTGCACATGTTTTTTGCACCTGGTGAAAGCGTTGTAAGTGCAACTTTCAGCGTTGGGCTGCAAGAGATCGCACAGAACAATGGTATGGAGAAGATCTCAATATTTCCCTTGTGCTTTTTTATGCTTCCGGCGCAGCATGCTGCACCTCTCGAGCTCGTAACCAACGTGACAAGAAGCTGGAAAACATCCGACATATAAAGTCAGAGTAGCACGCATCCTCGTGAGGCAGCAGCATGCGCTGTGACTGCATGCAAACCAACTGCCCGTGCCTGCACACCGCAAAACGTGCAAGATGCGCTCCACGGAGCAATGCATGCAAGACGGGAGACATACTTCGGAAATCACTCGGCACCGTGCCGCCATCTGAGGGGGCCCACCGTCAATATGAGAGCCGGAGCTGAGTCGAGCACTGTCAAGGGTGGAAGCCCCAGTCATAAAGGACGCCAGAGATTGCCCTGAGGTGCCAGGACGAGGGAGGGGGCTGCCAGGGCTGTAGCTGCGGCCAGCCAGATCGCCCGCACTGATGGGCATTGGGGAATAGCCTGACCCTTGCATGCTGTAGCTGCTGCGCACATAGGGGTTGGTGGTCGTGTGTGACCTGCCGTTGAAGGTGCGACGGGTGGATGTTGGCGACGGCGAGTTGCTTCCATTGCCGCAAGGCGAGCCTATACACAGACATTTTGATTGTTTCGATCCCCAACTCCGTCCCCGAAATCCATGCATCATTGGCCGTCAAATCCCGCAAACTCGTAAGCTCTGACAAAACACTGTCCTCCTCATGCCTAGGGAGTCCACAAGCAGCAGAAACTCGAGGGCGCTATGAGCTCTGGCTTGTGAGAGGGTCCTCGACATTCGTCGCAGCTGGCAAGCCAACTTACCAGTACAACGCAGCGGAAGTTTAGCAACCACGAGCCAGACCGGCTGTAGCATCGAGTGCGGGGCGACGTACCATGGCGGGTCTCGCCGCGCGTGATTGCATCGGCGAGCATGCGCCAGTGCGACGAGGTCTGGCTACTGGCATCAAAGCCATCCACCGCAGAGCCACCAGAGCAGAGGCTGTCCTGCAGAGCCTGCTGAGGGCCGGAGGGATCAGCGCCCTCTAGCAGAGGTGGCCGCCAGGCGCCTGGCTGGGTGCCTTGGTCCATGGACCTGCGGCCCGGGAACGGCAGCTGGGTCACGAACGGGTCGATCGTGGGCCCGCCCCCGGCCTGGGGGGACCATTTAGAGGGAGACTGAGGGGCGCTTTGTGGCAGTGCTGAACGAGCGCTACCAAGCGCCTGTCGCAGGATGAGCGCAGATGGGAGGGGGCGGTTCGTCTCAGATGCGGAGGACCGCAGGTTTGCCCCCGAACTGGCCTGCATGTTTTGCATGAAGGATGACGGGATCGCAGAGGGAGGCGGTGCCCCCCTGTCCATGCGTTGACCGCCCGGGCGTCGGCATCCTGCACACACAGCACCACGAAGGTTGAGAAAACAGAACAGAGGCTTCTGTCAGGAAGTACGCCAGCATGTGTGAGCGAGCACTACGCGTACGAGGGCGGGCCGAATGGGCTTGGGCATCATGTGCATGTGTCCACAAACGTGGGGCATCTGAGTGCGAAAAATGCCGTGTTGACTAGCAAATCTTTAAGGACGGCATGCAAATCTGTGGCTATGTTTCCGGCGTCAAGACGCGACCTGCACACCACTGCTGCGATAGAAAAGAAAGAGAGGCACTAAGCCTGTACAAAAGCGTATGTCTGGTACCAGAAATGCTGACATTTAGTATCTAATTGTGTAGGGGGTGCTGCTCCAACACTTGCGCAGCTAACTACGCTTCTGTACAGCCCTAAGAGGCACGGCACGAGGCAGGAATGGCTTTCGGCGAGCACACCTGATCCGCCTTGCTGCCGTCCAGAAGCCAGGAGTGGAAGTAACTCGCTTGCGGCTTCTGAAACTGCCTGTGTCCGTGCATGCTGCCAGTAGGCGAGCTCCTGCGAAGCTCCACAGCCTCGAAAGCAACCTGCGTTCCACCGCCCCCAGGATCATGCAAGCATAAGAGCGGTTTATAAAGGGTAGTTGGTACATTCACAGCGTTGACAGAGCCGTGCGTTTCCTCTAACATCGGTTCGGGAGTAAATTGGTTTTGAACAGGGAATGGAACCGTCCCACCTGCTCTCCTTTTTCGATTTTTGAACAGGGAATGGAACCGTCCCACCTGCTCTCTTTTTTCGATTTCTTGAAAAGGTAGCATGGATATCGAAGCATTCGTCATTTGCAGATTGACTGGCACCTGTCTCGAACCTCACGGGCCTTATAGATGAAAAAGACAGACAGGAGAACTCCCTGTGTCTCTGTACACCCTGTCCTTGTGTGCAGCAGACAGTAGGAACTGGTCTCTGTACATCCTGTTCTGATGTGACAAAAGACAACGGAGCTACCAGCCACATGAAGGGAAACACATGCTGCTGTCACCAATGAGTGCTGCTGCCAAGAATAAACGACTGTGAGGAGCCGAGACGCACTGAGTCCAAAATTGGCATCCTAACATAGACAGGGTCCTCCATGTCTGTGTACATCGGGGACGGGGAAAACGCTCGCTGCACCCGCGTAGGTCTGACAGCCGAGGGGGTGTGCAATTTGCCATCGGCAGACTTGGCGGAGTGGACTGCACTGCTCGGCCTTGGGATTGGCAGTTTACTTTTGAGTGCCCGTGCGTGCCCATCGTCCACTACACGGGACTGTGGCGACATTGAAACGGAGGGTGCTGCTGTGTGGCTCGATTCCTCCGTCGTTCCCCCGTCTATTGGAGCTCTATGAGACATCTCAGGCTCCGCGTGGCTCGGCTGTGACCATTCTGAGGTTGGGTTGCTGCTAAGCAGCAGTGTATTGTCGGGTTGGCTTCCCTGCTCGTCTGCAGAAGGCGCGTGAGCTGCATCCGGCTCACATTTCCCTTCGACACTGCAAAACAGATGCATGTTACCAGTACATGACGAGGCGTCTTCAGTGGGTCAGCGGAGTGCTAAGGAAGGAGGTGATGTGCCACCCACGGATGCAGATATGGTGAAGAAGACAATCCAAGGACAACAACATCGCTGCGGCTACAACTGCACCTAAAAGAAAACTGCCAATCCGCACATGCGCGTATTTAAAGGACAGCGACAGGGATGAAGGCCTTGAAACATGATGCCTCGACAGCCTTGGGTCCATGATTGCAGCCTCAAGGGCTGTCATTGCTCAGCACACATGCCGGCATCAAAACCATGCGAATGGTCCACTTGGTTGTTATAGATGACATGTGATTGCACTTGATACTACCTGAACTCCAAGACGGTAGCTGAGTGCGGTCGCAGCTGTACATGGCACGCAAACACCGCAAGGCAGACCATCTTTGGTAAATGTCCCTGACTGAGCACATATTTTGATGCGTATGCATATTTTGCAGGTATTTAACTTGCATCGATCATGTCGGACAACCCAACGCGTTGGCTGTGATGCCACAGTGCTGGTTACGGTATCTCGGACGACTACACCATCCTGGTCAAAACAGCCATAATGGCCCAAGGAAACAGAACGATAACTGCATTCAACAAAAATCAGGGTGACCGACGATATGTTACCTGAGTTTCACATCGCATTGCTGTTCGGGGTTGCTGTCGGGCTGGTTATGGGTGGCGCGACGGTGCTCCAGAACCTCTGACAGCAGCGCCCGCTCCGCATCATGATAACCCTGCTTCCTGAGGAAACTTAATATGCTGTCAAGGCGCTCCTCGTCCATTGCGTGGCCGCTCATCATTTCACGCCTGTTCGTTCATGATGGGCACTGGATAGCTGCAACATTCGACAGCGTTAGACTGAGGCATGTGCCAGTGGCGGGTGAGAGAAGACCATGTGGAACACGATAAGACTGGAGAAAACCCATCACACGCGCATTTGCTAGACCTCGGCGTCAGTTGCACAAAGTTTAGCAACTCGATTCCAGATTCCAGCCAGCCACGATGACTGATCATGACTGTATGTGACTCACATGTGTTTGCTGTCACCAAGATTCATGCTGCCAAGATGGATACCTCATACCTGGAAGATGCCTTGGTATGCTATGAGGATTAAATTGGGAGGTGCCAGCATGTTTGGCGTCTCCATTGGTCGCTCCACACCTCCACGTGCACATACTCATTGCAAACGACCCCTCTTGAGTGCTCTAATGCGTCTGCACGTTGAAGGCGAGGACGTCGCACCTCGTTCGATCGTCACATATGAATGACACTATTAGTGCTTGGATTATATTTCTTTGCAGCGGCTGCTCTGGGTTTACCGCTTGATACTTCATTTATGCCCATGTACACCCAACCAGAGCGTGCACGTTCTCCTCTGCACACCCAGTATGTTCACATGTATCGTCGACTTCTGACTAAAACGCTAACGAAGCTTCAAGCAGTAACACGGCACTTATTGTCATGCAAGCGAGGGACCTTTCTAGAATCGAAACGTCACTCGCTCCGAGCTGGAATACGACCCGTAGTACATGGCGCACAATACTTGCAAGAGTTCTGGTGCTGCGGCAGACAGACCCGTACATTCAAGCACACATACAAAGTGCATAGTGGTCAAGCGGGCCATGCGCAAACTACCGATGATGAACCGAGGACGCTCGTCGTTGGCATGCCATCAACGCCACAGGCGGTCTGGAGCCGCGCGGTGACGCAACGGCACTCCTGCTTTCGGAAGTGAGCTCGTGCTGGTGCCAGATACGGCGGGGGTGATTCGAGCCGTCTGGGACACCGCCCATCATGTTAAATTGCCCGACAGGGACGTCATGACGGCAGGCCCCAGGCGCACGAGCGCGCTTTCTAGGCGAGGCTTCAGGACAAGAACGGTCGAGCATAGCAGGCGTCGAAGAACGGTGGAGTGCAACCTGCACCTCACAGCACACAGGTTTCTCCGTAATCATGCGCGAACTTGAAACGTGGAGAACAGTACCGTGTGAACACACCCTGGTCGCATGCATCCACAACACACCAGGCTTTGCTGCCGCCCATGCAGCGCACCATGTCATACATGTTTCGTCGACAGGAAGGGTGTAGTGAGAGCTAGGGAATGGCAGCCACACAAAGTCGACATTATGTATCGCTTCAAGATGCGTTGATCAGCATTTCGCCTGCAATTCGCGGGTCGCGATGCCTGAAAATGCTTGAAGTTTGGGGCAAAAATGGAATTCAAACCCCACTCTGGCGAATCACTGGCATTGATTGTCAGACGAGCTGCTGAAATCGGGTGGGTGCAACCACACAAATGCAACTCACACTGCGATCTTGCTACAATGTAGCGAAGGTGTGCACTGGTTGCCAGCTTCCATCAGGCGGAGAAGCATCACCAGTCTGGCACGCACATCGGCACACCGTTATCATCGTGAGTGCGCATTAGTATTGCTTCAAGTCAGCTCAGGCTATGGCAAGTCAGGCTGATCCAGGTATGCCTGCCTCGGTGATGGTAATGGTAGCACCGACCCCCAAGTAGTGCTTGGAGATGACAATGTCCATGTGAATGCGGTAGTGATGTGAAAAGATACAACATCACAAATATTGGGCCAAAATAAGAACGCACCATGGGGCGATTCTCATCCGGCCCAAGAGTGAACGCCGTTGGTCGCTCAAGATGGGACAACCGAGGAGACCGGGAAGCGGAAGACACAACTCGGAACCCAGCGTGCTGCAAGAGGCGCTTGGCATCCAGCAGGTCAGCGCTCGACGGGGGGTGCAGGGCGCGTGTGCTGTTGCTCTTGTACATCTTGAAGGCGTCCTCCAGCTGGTCAAGCTCCATGGACTTTTGCCCGAGCCACATGCCATTCTGCTGTCCACGCATGAAAGCTCTACGCTCAGGGGTGAGGTCGCGTGTGGACGGCCCTCGAGAGGAAGAGTCTTGTGCTCGGCCCATGCCACCATTGCCCTGCATTTTGACAAGCAACAATGAATTGTTACATCTGTAGGCCTGAATACTGCAGCTCAGGGAGGAAAGCAAGAGCCCTGCGCTCGACCCATGTGACCATTGCCCTGCAAACACGCAAATCTTAACATAAATGATGAATTGTTACGTGTATGGTACTGTAGTTCTGAATTCTGCAAATCAGGGAGAAAAGCAACACATCGAGGCAAATCGTTTGATCAGTTTTCATGCTATGCTCTCTCTCCCGCAGAAGAGCGAGGCGTGCTGGTTTGCTCAAGGATTTCCGCATTGCCTTGCCGATGTCCATGTGGAGGGGGTAGTATTAGTATCGTACATGAACACCATCCATTGATGCAGTCACGACATGAATGATATATCGCATCGCCGCCAACTATTCAAACACGCTGTCATTCAATCTGCAAAGAGGTGAGCAAGGAGCACCTGAGAGGAAGTGGTACTGGAAGTCTCGCTCCATCCAGGTGCCGTTGACAAACGCCTGCCAGCTGCCTGCGGGCCCGTCGGAAACGGCGGGGTGTGCTCGTCCACTCTCGTGCCACTCCCTGCCTGGCAGAAGGTGAATTCGGGCGGATGCACGAGCGCAGGATCGACACTCGCAGAGGCACAAGGACTCAACATCTCGGCCACGACGTTCTCCAACGGCGGCGCCCCCTCCTTAGCCGTCGCACTGGGCTTGAGCAGCCAACAGCCCATGTCTGATGCTGGCTGATGCGGGTTCTCGCTCATGTGTGCATTAGGCTCCAGCGATGTTAGTGGCTGTAACGATCTGGGCATGGCTGGCGCGAGGGCGGAGACGTGAACAGGAGGTGCTGCTTCACAGGGTGCAGCTGCGGAGGGGGGTTCCGAGGCTTCATAGGAGGGTGGCCAGCGCTGGGTTGAAAGCCCCGCGCGGCGGTGGCGATTGGCGGAGGAGGCGCGGCCGGCGCTGCTCGTGGCATCGCTTGCGAAGCTGCGCGCGGGGCTGTCGGGCCTTGCGGAGGGGCCTGGGACCTCTGCCGTGCGCGGGACTCGGCTAGACCTGGGCTGCTGGCCATGATCGCCCCCCTGCTGCTGCTGGGGTTGGCAGGTGCGTCTGCAGTCGGCAGAGACCTCGCTGCTGCCGAGTCGTTGGCGCCTTCTGGAGCCTGCCAGACATTTGCGACGGGTTCCTCCACGGCTGCTCCCACCTCTGGCACGGAGGCACCTTGCAGCTGCCGCGGCACCGTTTTCCCTGAAGTCAGCCGTGCTGGTGGGTGGATTGGGGGGGGAATCGCTTTCGTTGCCGCAGTTTGGTGATCGGCCGCGTGCTCTGTCGTACCACCAGTAGCCTGAGTAGGCGATGCAGCCGTCATCGGTGGGGGATCAAGGGCCGCGCTGTTGAAGCGACATGTTGAGGGCGTCGAGTCTAGCCCAAGAACTTGCCAGTCGGAAGCGGACAATGTAGAGGGGAACTGCAGTGGGGAGTCCATGGCCTCATCGAGGGACACAACAGCGGGATGTGTCATTATCGGGGTGGGGGCTGCACGGCTGCTATCTATGCAGGGATCAGAGCCATCTGTGGGCAGAGGTAAGCTCTGCCGGCGGCCTATGCGGGACGCACTCCGGTGTGATGTCAATCTTGCCGTGCGTGCCTCAGGCTCCTCTGCGGAGCCTAGGCACTGTCGGGAGGTGTCGCGTGGGGAGGGGCGCTCAGGCACAGCAGAGTGTGTCGTTATTGGAGGTGAGTCAGCCAAGAGTCCTGGAGTGTCGGCCACGCAAACCGTCCGCTTGGCACGCTGCTGTGCAGCTGCCGCATAACTTGAGGTCGGCCCTGGAGCAGGCTGTTTGGCGGGCAGGGAGCCATTCAACAACACTGGCGCGTCATTAGTCGGCAAAATCGACACGGCGAACAGTGCCGACAGGGCTGTGGGCTGCATTGCGCCACGAGCAGGTGCCATCGCCTCGCTGCTGTTGATAGGAAGGGTGGAAGGAGCTTTCCTTGCTTTCCCAGTGTCCCTGGCCTTCCTCGGCCCCAAAGCTGCGCTGTCTGGCACCGCACTGTGGGGTGGGGGGTGTGCGGACGCACACCTGCGCGCCATGGATGGTTCTAGGCTGTTGACTGGTGCTTGAGGCTGGGGGAGATTGCTTGGTGATGACACGGGCGCTGGCTTGCCCACGACCTCCATTCGAGCTGACACGGCACGAGGCCGGCTATGTGAGGTGGATCCAGGTAGCTTGCGGTACCCTGCAGCCACGTGCAAGGCGTGAGCAACCATAGTGCATAGGCGTGTGAGAACCATTTGCGTACCCCACTCTTTGCTTCGTAGCCGCAAAAAGAGGCGTTTTCTCTTCACGCCAAGGTTCAAGCCTGTCTAAAAACGTATGCCTGGTACCAGAAATGCTGATTTTCATTACCTAGATGTGTATGTACTGATCCGACAAATGGGCAGCCAACTACGTTTTTGTACAGCCCCGGCGAAGTGCACCTCACGCAAGATACCTGCAGCTCATCGACGGCTCACGTACTTCCCGGGCTACGCTTCATCATTCCTTTGCCAGAATGGGTTTTGACACCCATTTTTGTCACCACAATCATTCATGTATGTTCGGGTATCTGGATCCGGAAAATCAAAGGTTCTGGCAACACACTGCACTTTATGCGGTTATAACCGACTTGCACGCTGCACAAATCATATATGGGTTGCCTTGTCACTGAGGAATAGGTGCGTGCTCACTGTCAAGACATTGGACAAGGCCAGGATTGGATGAACCCGTAACCATCCATATTTCCCAAAGTATTGGAGAAAGTAAGCAGCAGACCTTTGGGCGCACGGGGCTGCGGGTGAGGAGGCGCGAAGAGCTTTGGAGAACCATCGTTTTGAGACGTCACTTGCAACGTGCTGCCACCTGATGGCAAAACAGGCGAAGGCACATCAGCATCGGTTGAAGACGATGGGTCGTCGTGCAGAACGTTCCTAGGAGGCCTTCCTGTGGTCTGACGCTTTCCGCCAGGCTGCGGTGCCTCTTTGGCTTGTTGTGCAGCCATGGATGCACGGGCAGTGCGACTGTGCACACGCCTCTGCGACGCCTGGGAGCTTCCCAAGGACGATGACGTTGAGGGTGAGCTGTCGCTCGGACCTTGCACCATTGCACCTGGGTCGCCAGCAGCTACTCTGGACGATGGAAGAGATGTACTTTCCTTCTCCACGACGTGTGCTGCGGAGCCGTTGGACTGACGCGGCGTGTTTGAGCGCCCGCTGAAATGCGTCTCTGGAGTGAAGAACGACTCTTCCGTGTCGTTGCCTGCATCAATTCAAAATGATAAATTGGATCGGCCAACCATGCTTGCGGCTGGCTTGCTCCTTCATCGCGTTGTTCGCGCATTCGTCGTGTTTGTTCATGGCGCAGTCCTACATATGGTAAATGCAATAGTTGCTTGCATCAAAAATAGCTCGACGCGCATGCCGTACGGCTGCACCATGCAAGGCTACTGCGCGGCATGCGAGCTCGCACCTTGCCCTCTTTTACGTGGAGTAACACAGGCCTGTCGGGAAGGGCGCCTGCCAATGCGAGCCAACCTGTCATCTGCGGCTGTCGGTACCAACCCTCCATCTGCACGCGGGGCTTGAGTGCGCGACGTCTGACCCTTCCGGGCCACGGACAACGATCTGCCAGCTACCTCCCGATTCAAGTCATCCACCTCATTGAAACGTCCCGATTCAATGCCCGACTTGCGAGAAATGTCGTGGGCAGATGCCTTGGGTGTCGCAACATGTAGAGCCCCCGGTCTGCGCCTTTTTGTAGGTGACGTGACCGCATTATCCAGAGATCCAGAAATACACTTGACAGAGAGGATGGGCGCAGAGGCCTCGTGCGTTAGTTGCTTCGTGGACTCGTGTACTGCGGATGTCAATGTACTTGCCACAGTAAAACCCTTCGCCAGCAAGCCATCTCGAATCTCTTCACTCTTTGAATTAGCCTGCAAACCAAAAATATTCGATTGATGTTGCGGTGCTGAAAGAAAAGGGAGAGTACTGGTGCACCAGTCGACACACACATGGCTCCATCACTGGTTCAGGAGAGGGCTGGTCCTGCGAAATGCTCGACAGAACATAAAGCAATGAACGTTGCACCCACTACAGTACACTCTCCTGAACTTATCCTTCTAAGCGACAATGCCAACTTTCGCCACGGCTGTCTCAGTGGCTAAATATTTATCAGTCACCGCCTTTTATGGTTCAAAACCATGACGCCAAGGCATGCAACATGCGTATGAACAAATTCATCACTAATACTTTCGATTAATGGAAATGTCGTGAATGCAAGCAAGCGCGCTTCAGGAAACGTGCCTTCAAGCCCCAAGCCTTTGCCAGCACCTGCAACTCCTTGCGAGTCTGGCGAAGAAGGAACTCCATAATTGCAGCCGTCACGCGCACAAATCAATCATCTGTCACGTAAGCTGTAATACATGCGCATGATGTCGATCATATGCCCGGTACCAACAACTGGGGTGGCGCCATGACCTCGCGGCCAGTGAAGCTACAAACCTCAGTTGCACAAAAGGTCATTTCGTTTGAATACCTAGTCACAATGGTCTCTGTTTACCGACACAACTACCTGTGCCACAGGCTGTGTTTTGGCTAAAGGTTTTTGGTCGCTAACAACGCCATGTGGCTGGAGGGGCAAAACTATCCGAAAACTGGAAAGTTGCGAAGGCTGGGCAAATGCCTATGACACAGGCTATGTTGGTGCTTCAAGAATCGGGTTGCAACAAATAAGTTAAATGGCTACATCTATACCATAGCCATCAGTTATAGCAGACGTTTGAGTTGAATATTTTGAGTGTCATGTGACACGTACGAGCCTGTCTCTCTTGTGGGCAATGGCAACGCATAGCCAGCTATCCTTCCTGTGTCCCTATAGAATTGTCCTACAACATTGTCTGCACGTAGGATAATCCATGTATGCGCCGTTCATTCCTGCCAATAATCACCAAAGGAACAATGTAAACGCAGTAATGCGCCAGGCGCAATGAGGTTAAGGGGTGCCATAAATCATGAAGGAGGAGAGCGCCTCGAAAAGCGTAAGGCACTACTCACAGACGGCGTACTATGCAATGTTGGGGAGTCCGCACTTGGGACCCCAGCCATCTTTCGTGGCTCGCGATGCCGCTAACACATGCGTTGACTGGACCTGACATCAATCTGGTTGCAGATTTTCTTCCTGCTCTCGAGAAAATGGGGAAGACTTGTCAGGTCCGTTCTGTGTCGCCAAATGTTGGCTATCCTGTAGGGTTCATATCCACTGGGATTGGCCAACTCCTTCTGCTGTGTTTGCGTCCCAGCTTTTGATCACCATCATGCCATAGACTTGAAGTCCTCATCAGCATCCCGACGGCCGTGTGTATGTAGGTTCTCATATCACCTTCTCAAATTATGTTCGTTCAGACAAACGAAGAAGGGACGGATGGTGCTTTGGTCAAGCTGGAACTTCCGACAGTACGCGCCTGCTGCTGTGTCACTGCTTGCCTTGGCATATGATGTTTACAATGGCATATGTTGGTCGCTTGCCTGCAATGGTACACTTACCAGCGTTATTTCACCCATGCATCTTGCATTAGGGACAAGGAAACAATGTACAGAGTGATAGAGTGGCTGTGGAGTTATTGACTGATCCCAGGAACCGTAGATTGATCCCAGGAATGGAACTACGAGTTGTTCAGCACTCTGTGTGAGGTGATAGAAAGCAAGCATGGGGTGTTCTGCAGACATTCATTTTCTCAAGCATCGTCGTAGAGTCTCGAAAGGACAACATGATCGCTTTTTCAATCAGCGTACCCCTTCTGATCCGTATCTTCGCCTCAACACGGAACATGGAGACTGAAACTCTGGAGGTGCGGGTCTGTTCCTGCGGG
>NW_028323216.1:0-85311 GCF_984573655.1 Nuphar pumila | reverse complement strand
CCGAAGCTCGGAGCGAAGGACGAAGGAAGCTCGTGATAGCTGCCCCTTTCAAGAGCTCCTACGCTGCGTAACGAAGCAAGGTGCACTTCTTTTCCCCTTGATGTGATTCTATAATCCGAATCGGGAGTCGTTTGAAGAAAGAGCTCATCCGAGGGATGGATTGAGCTATTCTCATAAAACGACATATATAAAAAATGTTTTGTTATGCTTCCTTGATGATTTTTAACATTCATATAGTTAGCTAGGTTTAATTTGCATTTTATTTCATTCATTTAGTATATTTCATAAATTAATTAGGATTAATTTAGCATTTATTTCAATTCTGCTTATTTTCAGTAGGTCTCTGTTTTTGTCAGTCCGTCCACACGTCATTTCATGCATTTGTGTTTTATTAAAAATCCCAAAAAAATCATGGAATGCGCCCTTAGGTGTCCCTAAAATTTTTCCAAAAATTCGGAGCCATTTGAATTTGTTTACTGCGGTAAACATTCAAAATGGCAAGTCGGGTTTTGTTACCCGGGATACGTTTTGAAAATCATGTGCCGACTTGTAAAATCGAGATATCACTCATGGGAGATTCTATTTTCGATCCGAAAGATGTTCTGAACTCAGGAGAATGTCTAGTTTTTAATATGATTTTTTAAGATTTTTCTTTCTTTTTTTTATGTCTGACAAAAATCCGAGAGTTCAGGACACGTGTCAGAGCCTAATTTGGGACTCTGAGACCTTGGATCGACTTAGACGATAACATCATCTCAAGCATAGGCCACGTGGCAAGTGGTCACCCAATTGGGAAGGCCCTTATGTTGTTAAGGAAGCGCTGCCTCGCAATTCCTATCGTCTGATCAATGCAGATAGGGTGGAACTGCCAGATCCTATCAATGCTCTACATTTGAATAGATTTTACACTTGAATTGTTTCATCCTAGCCTTTTGTACTCTTCAAAAGTCTTTTTCAATAAAGCAATAATCTTCCATTGAATTCTCACATTCTTCTCCCTGATACTGGGGCATTTTATTTTGATCTACACTTGTCTTCCTTCATCATATGTAGGCAGGATCAGGCAAACTCTTTTTCTAAAAGTCTTATCAATTTTTCAGTTAATCTTGTTATCTTTATTAATTTCATTCATTTCATTTTTCAATTTAATCAATTTTTTCGCCAATTTATTATCCATTTTTATCAATTTTTAAGTTTTATTAATTTTTCACCAATTTTATTAAATTTTATCAATCTTTCATTCTTTAACCCTTTCAGATTAAGGGACAAACCTGATGCCTCTTTTTCAATGAGGTATTCTTTTATTTCGTTTACCCTTTCAGGTTAAGGGATAAACCTGACCCTCGTTCTTCGAGGTGTTCCCATTCAGGATAAGGGATAATCCTAAGACCACTCATATGAGCAACAATGCTACCTGTGAGAATTCTTTTACAAAACATTTTTCCTTAATTTTTCTCCATTTTTATCAATCTTTCATTCTTTAACCCTTTCAGGTTAAGGGACAAACCTGATGCCTCTTTTTCAATGAAGTATTCTTTTATTTCGTATACCGCTCAGGTTAAGAGATAAACCAGACCCTCGTTGTCCGAGGTGTTCTCATTCAGGATAAGGGATAATCCTAAAACCCCTCATAGGAGCACCGATGCTACCTGTGAGAATTCTTTTCCAAAATAAATTTTCAATAAATTTCCTTAAATTCTTTTCCATTTTTATAAATTTTATTTCTTTCTTCCGTTCAGGTTAAGGGATAAACCTGAAACCTCATCCTACGAGGTCCTTCTTCCTTCAGGATAAGGGATAATTCTGAAGTCTTTTCTCATCAATTTCTTTCTCAATTTTCTACCAAATTTTTAATTTCGTTGATTCTTTATAAAATTCTTTATCAATTTTTATCAATTCTTTTATTTCTTTATCAAATTTTGTTGCCTCTTGTCATTTATTCTTTCCCCTTTCAGGTTAAGGGATAAACCTGAACCTCGTTCTTCGAGGTACATCCCTTTCAGGTTAAGAGATGAACCTGAATTATTCCCATAAATTCTTCAATTCATATCAATCTTTATTCATTCTCCTTCAGGATAAGGGAAAATCCTTAAGTCACCATAAATAATTCAAAATTCAGACCATCTTGGGTCTAGAATCTTGAATAAATCTTTATAATCGTCGGAATCTATTCAAGCCTTTTTGTCAATCCTTTCAAAATTCGACTCTCGGGTTGGGATCATTTCCTTCCCATCTGATTTCCGACTTAGGTTTTCATTTTCTTTTTATTTTTCTTTTTAAAAAGATCTGGGTTCCGACTCGGGTCTCATATATATTCTTATTTTCGGAGTTGCGAGTTCCGACTCAGGCTTCCTTTTGGATCCGCTGTTCGCATTGGACAAATTGTTACGTCGAGAATGCGAGTTCTCAAACTCAATTCTCATTCATTCTTTTATTTTTGAAAAACCGGGTTCTGACTCAGGTTTTCCCTTTTTATATACATTCTTATTTCCAGAGTTGCGAGTTTCGACTCGGGCTTCCTTTTCGTACCGATGTTCGCATTGGACCAATTGTTATGTCGAGAATTCGAGTTCTCAAACTCGATTCTCATTCATTCTTCTATTTTGAAAAATTGGGTTCCGACTCGAGTTTTCTTCTTTTTTATATATATTTTCATTTCCAGAGTTGTGAGTTCCGACTCGGGCTTCTTTTTGGATCCGATGTTTGCATTGGACCAATTGTTACATTGAGAATTCGAGTTCTCAAACTCGATTCTCATTCATTCTTTTATTTTGAAAAAAACTAGGTTCCGACTCGGGTTTTCTCCTTTTTAATATATATTTTCATTTCCGGAGTTGCGAGTTTCGACTCGGGCTTCCTTTTGGTGCCGATGTTTGCATTGGACCAATTGTTACGTCGAGAATTCGAGTTCTCAAACTCGATTCTCATTCATTCTTCTATTTTGAAAAATCGGGTTCCGACTCGAGTTTTCTCCTTTTTTATATATATTTTCATTTCCGGAGTTGCGAGTTCCGACTCGGGCTTCCTTTTGGTGCCGATGTTTGCATTGGACCAATTGTTACATCGAGAATTCGAGTTCTCAAACTTGATTCTCATTCATTATTTTATTTTGAAAAAAAAAAGGGTTCCGACTCGGGTTCTCTCCTTTTTTATATATATTTTCATTTCCGGAGTTGCGAGTTCCGACTCGGGCTTCCTTTTGGTGCCGATGTTCACATTGGACCAATTGTTACGTCGAGAATTCGACTTCTCAAACTCGATTCTCATTCATTCTTTTATTTTGAAAAAAACTAGGTTCCGACTCGAGTTTTCTTCTTTTATATATATTTTTTCATTTCCGGAGTTGCGAGTTTCGACTCGGGCTTCCTTTTGGTGCCGATGTTCGCATTGGACCAATTGTTACATCAAGAAATTCGAATTCTCAAAATCGATTCTCGTTCATTCTTTTATTTTGAAAAACCGGGTTCCGACTTGAGTTTTCCGCTTTTATCTTCCATTTTCGCGATTTCGAGTTCCGACTCGGATTTCCCCTTTTGATCCAATGCTCGTATTGGACCGAAGTTTTCCTTACATTCCCTTTCAGGTTAAGGGATAAAACCTGAACTTCCCCTTCAGGATAAGGGATAATCCTGAAACACCAGCAATCATTCTCGCTTCAATTTCTAAATATCTTAGGAGTGTTGGTCTCTTCTTCAAAAATCCAGTGCTCATACTGGTACATTTTGTTTAAAACCCAGTGCTCGTGCTGGTGTGCACTTTCGAAAATCCAGTGCTCATACTGGTATGTATTTTTTGAAAACAAGTGCTTGTACTGGTGTGCACTTTTGAAAACCCAGTGCTCATACTGGTATGCATTTTTCGAAACCCAGTGCTCGTACTGGTATGCACTTTCGAAAACCCAATGCTCGTACTGGTGTGTATTTTTGAAACCAAGCGCTCGTACTGGGGCATTTTTGAAATCCAGTGCTCGTATTGGTGTATTTTTCAAAACCCAGTGCTCGTACTGGTGTGCACTTTCGAAAACCCAGTGTTCGTATTGATGTGCATTTTTGAAACCCAGCGCTCGTACTGGGGCATTTTTGAAATCCAATGCTCGTACTTGAGTGTTTTTCAAAAACCCAGTGCTCGTACTGGTACATCTTCAAAATCCAGTGCTCGTGCTGGTACATCTAGCGCTCGTGCTAGTGTTTGGCTGACTGATCAGTTAACCCTCCAGGTTCAGTCTTGGTACTAACCGTTCATCATAAATTCAAGCTCTAAATTCTCAATTTCAACCTTCGAGTTACCATTTTGTCAAAAATCAATCTTTTTCTCTTGCGAAAGACCCTCTTCAGGGAGAGTTTGAGGGAGCTCGTTCCTTTCGCATGCAACCGTCTTTCGTTCGCAAGGACCCTCTTCCAGGGAGAGTTTGAAGGGACTCGTTTTCTTCACGAACAGTTTGCAAAACAACAACCAACTTTACACAAAAGAACCTTTTTTCCAGGGAGAGCTTCGACGGAAGCTCGTTTCTTTTTGTGGCCCCCGTTTTTCTCATCTTTGGCCAACCCCTTCACAGAGGACCCTCTTCTAGGGAGAGTGTGATAGACTCGTTT
This sequence comes from Nuphar pumila, assembly GCF_984573655.1. Classification (NCBI taxonomy): domain Eukaryota; kingdom Viridiplantae; phylum Streptophyta; class Magnoliopsida; order Nymphaeales; family Nymphaeaceae; genus Nuphar; species Nuphar pumila. The sequence goes on along the minus strand of NW_028323216.1, from coordinate 80,719 downwards.
CTCTGTGATACTTTCTCAACTTGGTTTTTCGGCCGCCTTTCCATAAGAGAAGTCTAGAGATAGGGAATTTTGATGAAAACTTGATTTCTTTTCGAAAGTTCCGTTTTGCAAACACCTCCTCTTTGGGGGAAGAAAGGAGTATTTCCAACTTCCCATTCAGGTATAGGCTAAGACTGAGTCTCTCTTTTTGGGGAAAAAGAGAGAAGAATTTTGTCATGGATGTGTCGATTCGATATCAAGCGATTTCTTTTATCGAGGATTTCTAGAATATTTTGCCAATTTGCTATCAAAAGTCATTGTTGATCTCAAAGCTTTCTTCACATAAAGAGTTCTCTCAAACTACTTTCAGTATTATTTCCAAAAGGACAAGACTTTTGTGAAATGAGAACTAAATTCAAGCTTTTTCTGTTGGTCAACCAAGAGGATGAAGAAAAATCTTCGATATGACCGGCAAAGGAAAAATTCAATGATGTTGAAAAGCCATAAGTGAACTGATATTGATCATAGCTATGGCACATTCTTAAAGATTATTCTTTTTTGCAGTAAGACAGTGGAAATATCCTGGGCAGTAAAAAAGAACCTACCCAATCCATATCTTCTCAGTCAGTCAAGCTGCAATCAAATATCCGCAAAAGGGATCTCTCAATTGTCGTCAAGATGAAGACGAATATGTGAGCTAGACCCCCAGGGCCAAAGAAGATTTGGATCATCTCTGAGATGAAGGAGTTTGTGACAAGTCCTTCCAGAGAACGTTGGGAGCACCGCCAAGATGAAGGCGACTATGATGAGCCTCCCGACAAACCCTAAAAGATATTTGATTTCTGCTATCATCTAGAGATTTCAACCCAAGAACCAATGTCATCAAGCATAATTCCTGAGAAAGAAAAAGAAGGATCAGAGCATCTCCAAGATGAATGAATTTGTGACATACCCTTCCCCGAAAAAAAGAGAAAAGTCAGGACATCTCCAAAATGAAGGATGATGTAAAAGACCAAGAAAGCTCCATGATTCAAAGAGTGCAAAAAGAGCATCATGGGAAATGCCCAGGATATCAAACTGCCCGAAACTGCTAAGAATCATCTTTTTCTATGTGAAATTCTTTCATCAATATCTTTTCACTCAATTGCTTTTATGAAGCTAAGAATATTTCTTCTCTTTTCATATCAAGGAAATTGATATCTTCCTTGAAGAAACTCAACAACAACAAATTTGAATCTAATTCTTGATTCTACAGAGTTAGCCCCCTTGGAGTTAATACTCTAGGTAAAAAGAGGTGATATTTTCACACATAAGCACAATTCAATCATTATCAACTATAATTTTTGGCCTCTTATTGGCAATATTTTTTCATTATCCCAACATGAAGTAAGAACTTGATGTTCATTTTGATGTATCCTGACGTCATCCCTCGCTAGGACTGGAAAGTCCTTTCCTTCTGTCTGATCTGAGCGTTCTCAGATCTGCACACTTCCCTGTGTTCCCCACTGTCCCGCCATAGACAGTTCCCTCTCAGGATAAGGGCTAAACCAGAACTTTCTGCAAAAGGTCTGTTATTGTCAAAAGCTATTTTCAGTCTCAACAATGAGGCGCCCAAGAACAACCCCTTTTCAAGCTTTAGGGACCCCCATTTTCATCCTTTTGCAAACCCCTCTTGGACTTGTTGTGCGAAGTCTAGAGGTCCCATCACAGCTTCCTCGCTCCCCGAGGATTCTATATCCATTCAAACTAAGGATTAAACATGTTATCTCGCTCCTCGAGGTATCACCCAAACCTTCTGGGAGAGGTCGTCTGTTTTTTTTTTTGAAAGTTGATTTTAGTCTCAGCAATGAGGCGCCCAAGATCATCCCTTTTCCAAGCTTTAGGGAATCCTTTGTTTTTCTCTTCTCGCAAACCCCTTCTGGATTTGTTCATCCAAATTTCGAAGGTTTCATCATGGTTTTTTCATCCGAGGATTCCGTATGGTCGTCCCTTTCAGGTTAAGGGTTAAGCCTGAAACTCTCTCCACGAGGTATCTTTCAATTCAGGTTAGGGTTAAACCTGAGTCTCATTTTCGACTAGATATCCATTCTAGTCCCATCACGGTTTTTTCATCCGAAGATTTCGTATCGTCCCCCACTCAGGTCAAGGATTAAACCTAAATCTCGTTCTGATGATATATTCCTTTTTGTCCCATCACATTTTCTTCGTTTGAGGATTTCGTATGGTCGTCCCATTCAGGATAAGGGATAAGCCTGAACCTCGTTCCACAAGGTATCTTCCGTTTAGGTTTGGGTTGAACCTGAGCCTTATTTCGACGAGGCAACCCTTCATTCCCATCATGATGTTTCCCCACAAAGGAATCCATGCTCTGTATATATCCACACAGGAAAGGATCATACCTAAGTTTCATCTTGCGAGGCATTTTTCTCAAAAATGTCCCATCGAGGTCCGCTTATATTCCTTTCTCCATCCAAATTATCTTGATTTATCTTCATCCCATCCAGGTTAAGGGCTAAACCCGAGTCATTCCAAAAGGCTGATCTTGTCTCATCCACGAGACTTGATCAAAATTCTTATCTTTCATCATTTTGGGATCTTTACCCAAAGTCCCATCACGATTTCCTCATTTCTATTTTTCAGTCATATCATTTTTGAGGATTTCGTCCCCCCAAAACCATTCAGGATAAGGTCTTAAGCCTGAAAAGCCCTGTTTTTTGAAATAATTCTTCCACACCCAGTTCAGGTTGGCTAACTGGGGTATTTTTCAAAATTTGGAGTGTTTTCTTTGCCACTAAGCTCAGCTTTCAACTGACTTAGTAGCAAAGAGGGGCATTTGTGAACACCCCAAAATTTTCAAAATGTTGTAAATTTACCCTTTTGCCTCTGACTCCATTTTCTGAGTGATCAAGTCAGTTTTAGATTTAAATTCCTGTCATTTCTCAGATTTTTTTGAAATTTAGTTCATTTTTATACATCTGACTCAGTTTTGGATCCAGATCCTGGTAAAAGTTCCAAACCTGAGCCTCGTTGTACAGTTTTCAAATTGCAAATTACAAAAATATCAAAAAAAGTTTTTAAATGGCTCGGACACTCCATCCGGCATCCGTTTGGATTCATTGCTCGATATTCCTCAATTCAAGGTTTAAAACTCGAATACTTTCTCAAAACTTGGGTCCAAACCCATTTTCCAAAGAAATTTCCCCAAAATATCCTTGAATTCTCAGAAAAACCCTCTTTTGTAAATATTTCTCAAAAATATAAAAAAATTTGTTTTAAATCTTTGTTTCTCGTAAATTTTAGAGTTTTATTCCAAAAATATAAAAAAAAAAAAATATATGAAGAAAAGAACAAAAAATAAAAATATAGAAAAGAAACAAAATTGGTTTTTGAAAACCTCCTCCTTAAAATATCCTTTAAAGAAAAACCTTTTTTTAGAAAACCTTGTAAGGGAGCCCCCTCTTTGTAAAATCTTGAAAACAAAAGGGCCCCCTTTGCAAATCTTTTTTTTAGGGTTTTGAGAACCCTTCGCAAGGAGGGGTCGAAGGCCTAGGATGGCGCCTCTCTCAATCTCTCTTGCATCCGGCCGAACCCCCTGGAAGCTCCTCTACCGCCCATCGCTAACCTCCTCTCCATCAGCCACACTCTCCTCTTCCAGAAGGATCTTCCCCAATGGCCTCGCAGGCCTTACCCCATCACCACCCTCCGATCCTCTTCTTCTTCCATAGACGAGCAACCATCTACCCTCCATCTGCAACAGAAACCCCCTTCTCGAGGTTTCTTCCGCGTCTATAAGAGGAGGCACAAGAGAGGGGAAAAGGGACCGAAAAAAAGGGGGAAAGCATTCTCATCCATCGGCACCCAGGAGCATCGATTAAACCCATCCATTTGTGCCATTCTCTCTCTTCCCCTAAAGGTCTCCCTTGCAAAAGCTGAAAAGTGGTCTCCTGAGGTGATTTCTCTGCAATCACTCTAAAGAAGATATGATCCCCTACAACAAGAAATACTCTCCCTCCCTTTTGTTTTGTTGCTCTCTTTTACCTTATTTTCTGAAAATTCTTTTTTTTTATCGAAGCACCCACACAACATTGATCTTGCAGATATCAAGAATCGATCTGCGTAAAAGGTGCAAAATCAAAGGGGATGAATGGTTCCTATAATTTTCCTTCTGTTTCTAATGCTTTGTACTTATGCCATAATTTTACGATTATCATTTTCTTTCTTTTTTTTTATATATATCTCGTAGCTTTACATTCCTTTCTCTTCCTGTTTGCAATATGTATGTGACTCATAATTCTAGACTGCTGTTTATCATATGGCCTTTACTTCCCTTATTACAATTTGAACGAACAGTGGATTTGTAGATTAACTAATTTCGGGTATGTGTGTGTTTATAATTGTTTGATCCCTTCTCATTTCATGCTGATTTTTCCTTGATTAGGATATCATCCAGACCATTAAGTTTCGATCCCTCTTTTAGAATTCCCTCTGATTTAATCTCTAACGTTTGCATTCATGCTTGATAACTTCACTTTATTACCGTTGTAATCTGTATCGTTTCAGCATCTCTTTTAGGTCTCGAGCCATGTTTACTAGGTAATTTCTATTGCGCTTATATGTTTTTCTTTGCATTTGTTCCCCTTAATACTGGTATTTGAAGCTTTGTTTTGTGTAGCTTATTCTAAAAAAAAGAGAGGAAACAACAGATCACGGCCTTACTCCCCCTGATCCCTGTTGAATTCTCTAAAACAAGAGGATCTCCTTACTTTCATCAAAGTGAGATATCGTGAAGGTGATAGAGTTTTTTTTTTTATTAGTCGCTTCTGGAAGTAATTGGATGGAATAAATCCCATATATTCCCCCTTTGTTCTCTGGTTTTTTTGTATATTTAGCATTCTCTATGTATATATTGTCATAATTTTTGATATTTATTAATGTTATTGCTAAACCTTCCATCATTCATTCTGGTCTCCCATGGAAAATAAAAAGAAGAAGAAGAAGAAAGTTAGCTAAGTCTGTTTGGAATCAACGGCTTACGTCAGTTCGCTGTTAGTATTCATGATATCAACACCCGACCTATTCAGAGATGGGTGAAGTTTTCTTTTCCCCTTTATCGTTGCATGTTACTTTTTGCATTTTCTTTAAGTTGTATTATCAAGTATCTTGTCAAAAGCATGTTGCCGTTTTTGAAACTTTGACCTATCGTTAAATGGGTTCCCATTGACTCTGGTTTTGTCATAAACCCCATATTATTGTGTATTGCCTATGCATCTCCTGACTAACACTCCTTGCAGCATGTATATTTACTCTGTAATGTTCAATTTCAATTTATTTCCCATTTTTAATGATCATAAATTTTTTTTATGTACTCTAAATACAATATTGCTTTTGTGCTTTGGCTACTTCCCATTTTCTGTGCTTTTGATCTCTGTTCACTAACTGATGTCTCCTTGTTAAATCTAATTACCTGGATCGTTTCCATTTATCGGATACATATTACAGTGTTGTGGCATCATCCAACTTTGTTAGCTTTTTCTGTTCAGCATTGTCATATTAACCCACAGCATCGCGCCACATTCATTGCCTTATTGGGACTATGCCAGCGTCACTCTCTATAGGCATTGATTCAGTAAGAATGTTAGCCTTAACACTTATCTGTAATTGTGAAAGATGGAGTATATGAATTGGGTGAACTTCCGAGATTAGCTGCCTCACCTATCAAAGAAAGAGAAATTCCATAATGAATAAATCGTCTTGCGAGTCCATGTCTGAGAGCAATCTCATACATAGCATCATGAACAAACGTTGGCAGTGACAAAGGGGAAAACTGATATGAATATGACAGTTGCATCAAGAATGTGTAGTCAAGTCTGACCGTGTGAGTCCAGAGGTCGATGCCACGAGAATCGTATATATCCCAAGTAGCAGGGTCTTATCCTTTGCTTTTCGGTTGATGATGAACTGGCAGCGTGTTCCTCAGTAGCGCCAACAAACATATGTCAGGTTTCCTTGTCTATAAGATTTAGAAAATTCTTTTATGATGTTTCATGATAATAAGCATTCATTTGAGATTTTCGTATGTACTAAAGTTCTTTTTTTTTTGGGGCTACACAGAGCATCAGTCATGTTCGTTATCATCATTGTTTTTATCATTTGCCTTGCCACCTCTGATATGTGTCTATCTCTGAATTAACTTTCTATAATAGCAAATTCAATTTGATGCAAGGGTAAGTTTGAATAACAGGTCTGATTTACTATGAAAAGCTTCATAGTAAATAATCATCTCTGTGCCACAACCCTTGTCACTTATCACACAACATCACATTGTCTTCTTCACTGTTCATCTTCTCCATTTGCGAGCCTGTTACTGAATCATCTTTGCATGTTCACACCCCTCCAATACACGCCACCACTTGCTTATCACAACCATCTATTCTGCTGTAGCTATCTTGTTAATACTTCTCTTAATGTTTGCTGAAAGTTTCCTGTAAATATGTGTCACATAGTATCTGCTCCACAAAATGTATTTTATGTGTACTTATTGTAAATCGTTCTTTAAAAGTATATTTTGTTAGTATTTCACTGTATCTGTCATGAATCATTCCTTTTTATATATATATATATATATATATATATATATATATAGCATGTTATTCACCACATTCTCTGCAAAATTATGGTAGGGTCACTCAGGATGATTTTTGCCAGCCTTTCACAGCATGGTATTAAGTTGTTATAGTTTATCAGATGCATTCCCTACTGATACACCATACATCATCTTCTTTGTTTTTTTTTTATTATTTTACTGTCATCATCCCTGTTGTTCGCCACTTACAGCAGTAACACCCTTCTCATCCCTAACTTAGGAAGTCTTGTAATATTGTCCCGCTGCCCATTACCCCTACAGAGTATGCATTGTTTGTCGAATTTTATCTTCGTTATATCCATGTTACACCTATATTAACATCTCCATCACATTTTTTTTCTTTCTTACAGTGGTTCCCAGGGAACCATTGTGGCTTTTTCCATAGTTATGATAGTTCATCTAGAACAGTCGTAACTACCATTCTTTTACAGTGGTTCCCAGGGAACCACTGTGACTTTTTCCATAGTTATGACAGTTTATCCAGAACCATCCTAATTGTCTTTCTTCTACAGTGGTTCCCAAGTGTGATCATCGCAAAAAAAAAAATCCTCTTTCGTTGTTTCTCTCTCTTCCTTCTCTTTTCCTTTTCTAACCTCTATTTTCCTCCTTTTTGAAGGGAGAAGAATAAAATAGAGAAAAAGAGAAAGAGAAGAGAAAAGAAAGAAAAAAGAAAGAAAAAAGAAGAGAAGAGGAACTCTTTTGCGGGTTTTCACTTGACCTTAATTTGAAAAAAAATATTTAGAAATTTAACTCGCCTCCGTTTTTATAAATATTGCGGGAAAATGGAGAGACGGGAATCGCTCGTCGGTACGAGGTTCGACCGTTCCTGACGCCTTTACCAGGGGTAATCGAACCAAGGATCAAATCTATGCCTTTTTGCTTTGCCTAAATATAATCTAAGAATTTATCCTAACTCTAAATGCACAAAGAATCATACTTGTGCAATGCAAGGATGTATGCTCTTTTTGAAAGATGTTTTTGAAAATTTCCAAGTATTTCGAGATGAATTTGATAAAGGAGTGAAGAAATGATTTAAATCTAACTTTAGAACTTGAGATAGATCAGAGAAGTTCTAAGTTTTTGAAGTAAATCAGAGTTGGGAGAATAAATGAGAAAGAATGACTTGAAGCTTTGAAAATGAAAGGAAATGAAGTTTCAAAGTCAGAAATAGACTTTGAATTTGAACTTTGAATTTAGAAAAGGAAATGAATACTTGAAAATGGAATTGAATTTGGATTTAGAAGTTTGAAATTTGGAATGGATCTGAGAAATCCGGATGATATATTAAGAATAGAAATGGATTTAGATTAGATCCGACAATGGAATTGAAATCTAGAATTTGGAATTGGACTCCGGATCCTAAACGGAATGGGATCCGAGATTTGGAGTCCAAGATGGACTTGAGTTCTGGATCCTAGAATGGGCTTGGATCTGAAGTCTAAGATCCAAATGTAGAATTGGGTTCTGGATCCTAGAATGGATTTGGATCTGAGGTTGAGATCCAATGTAGAGTTGGACTCTGGATCCTAAGATGGATTTGGATCTGAAGCCTGAGATCCAATGTAGAGTTGGACTCTGGATCCTAAGATGGATTTGGATCTGAAGTCTGAGATCCAATGTAGAGTTGGACTCTGGATCCTAAGATGGATTTGGATCTGAAGTCTGAGATCCAATGTAGAGTTGGAGTCTGGACCCTAAGATGGATTTGGATCTGAAGTCTGAGATCCAAAGTAGAATTGGGTTTTTGGATCCTAAAGGGTAATTGGATCTGAAGTCTGAGATCCGATGTGAAGTTGGATTAAGGATTCTAGAATCCACAATCTGAAATCCGAGACATAATTTGGATCTAATTTTGGAGTTTGGAATGAATTTCAAGGTCAAATTTGAATTTTGAAATCTGATTTGAATTTGGATATAATAAAATGAATTTGAAATCTCAAAGTTAAATTGAACTTTTGAGATTGAAAATGAAATAGAATTTGAAAAATGAATTGGTTTTATTAAGGACTGGGGATAGATCGAGGAAGATATTTACACCACTTGAAATTTTTGAAAAAGGAATTTTGAAAATATGATGTAGTTCTATCCTAAATGATGAATGGATTTGAAGAATTTTGAATTTGGTTTTTGAAAAGCTATTCCATTCTTTAAATGATTTAAATAAGATTGAAGATATAATACATCCTTGACTATGGTCATCGAATGTATTATATAATAATCTATATTTAAGCTCAGGTGAAGAATGAAACACATTTAGTGCTTTTATAGAATTTAAAATGAAATTAACTCTCAATATACCCTGACTATGGCCATTGGTATATATTTTGAATTAATTTTAAGTTAAATTTTGATAAAAGAAGAAAATATTTAAGGAAATATGATGAATTTTGAAAATGGATCTAGTGTGGATCCAATGTTATTTCGTAAAAGATAAAAATCCTAAGTCTTGTTTACATCCCGACTATGGCCGTTGATGTAAATCATCAACTTAAGACTAATTTACCTCTTACGAAATGGTGCACGTGCCATTCGTGTTCCCATTTGTGAATTTTTGAAAAATAAAGGAGAAAATATGAGAACAAGTGATTCATAATATTTATAATGCTTATTCATTCTATCTAAAACAGGAAATGTAAATTTTTTTTCAAACTCTAACTATTACAACATATGAAATCGAATTTACAACTCTTAATAATGGTGCCTCCCACATATTCCCTGCAAAAACACTTGATTAGTATGAAAACATAAGAGAATTGCAGATGTCATATTTATTTCAAAGATACAAATGATGAGACATTCATATACCTACCTTGTGCTTAATACCCCAATGAAACCACATTAATGATCTAAGGCATGGAAGAATAGCCTATTCATATATATATATATAGGTATGTATATATACATGTATACGTATATATATGTATACATAGGTATATATATGTATATACTTATATATATATATATAACATGGATGTAGAGTGAGTGTGATCCTGCATGATGTACTAATTTGATGGGAAAAACCTATACTGCTGTTTGGAGATATACACATGTTAGTCTTTGAATCAGATAGAAACCTATATGAGGAGGTGCACCTAATTATGTGACAGCAAACCAAACCTTAATTTCTGGGTTAGCCCATCAATTACTTTCATAGCATACCCCTAAGCTAACTGGTGGTTTAGAGCTTTTGCAGCAAAACTCTGTTGAAATTATTATAAGATACCAAAGCAGTTATTTCCCATGGCAAAAGAACTGATGTTTATAACAAGTGGATTTAGTAGATAGATGGCTGCTATAATAGGGAGGAGAAAAGTGGTTTGTAGAAGGGTGAAGTGAAATCATGCTAGAGCTGGAAGTAGGCTGGTATTTGTGTTGAGATGGGGCATAGCGGATACTGTGAAGATGGGTGCTGCTATAGGTGGAGGTGGAGTACAACAAGATGTTGCTATGAAGGGAGTGTGATTTGAAGCATTTGCTGAAATAGCAGGAAACAATGAGGATTGGCTGAAAATGGTGGATGGTAGAGCTGAGAATGGTGATGATGATAAAGAGGTGTTGTGGCAGTATAAAGAATGATTGGTTGTGGTTGTAGATAACTAGGATACCACATTGGTGTGGGATATATGACAAGAGTGGAGGTATAGCAGTGTGGTAAAATGAAGGTAGAGGGTGCTGTTGGAGATGATAGTGGCAGGTTGATGGGCAGCTGTTTATCGGTAGCATGAAGATGTGTATGAAAAGAGTTTCAGCAGTAATATATAGCGATTTTGGTGGAAAACCATATAAGGAATTACAATATTCCTTAGGTTGCTGTGGAAGACATGGATTACAACAATCTGATGGATTGCTGTGGAAGGCCAACAATAATTTGAAGAGGAGACTATGAGAATCAAAGAGTCATAGCCATCCACATGGACTGTTATGAACACATAGGAGAAGAAATACAGTGGTTCGGGATGAACTACTGAGAGTTAATGGTCACAGCAGTTCGAAAGAACCACGGTAAAAGGCCTCTTACTATAGCAATCCAGATGAACAGTCGTCACAGGCCCAAAGTTGCAGTAAATTTTCAACAAGAGTTATTATGGACAGGAGGAAGAAATGTTGTTTTTCAAGGCGAACTGTTGTGGGTCGAGGGGAGTGAAGGGCTGATGTATAGTAATAGGCAACAGGATTGTATTGTGGAAAGTGCTATGCCAATTGCAGGAGATGCATGTGTTGGTATGTGAGCCATGATGATAAAAGGAAATCTTCTACATAAGTGCGAGTGGTTGGGATCAATGATGCATGTGGCAGTAAAATGAATAAATATATAACATGTGTGACAACAATACAAATGAAGAAGGTGTAATAACTAGTGAGAGTGGATTGCTGTGTAGGTGGATTGCAAGGAGGTGAAATGGAGGGTATTAGTGGAGTGTGATAATGTGGGTGCTAAGGGTAGTGGCTGGAGAGTGACCATGCTGATAAATGGGAATCAATACTAGTGTTGATGCTATAAAGGGGTGAGAAACGTGAGGTACATGTGCAATGTGTGGCAGAAACAACTCTTCATGGAAAAGCAAAGGATACATTGATAGAAGATCATGGTAGTACAAATATGTGCTGGGGTGAGAATGTACTATTGCACTTCTGAGGCTTCTTACCAGTTCAGTTGGTCAGGGCCCTACCTGAAAGTGACAGAAGGTATTGAGGTTGAGACATACCTCACGCTCACCTGAGGAAGCTCCTGGGCTTTTCAGCTTTGTAGAGGATATGTTGATCCTGACACTATCAGAATATTCTGAAAATGATGGTTCATTGTTGTAACCAAACGTTTGTGCATCATCCTTATCTGATAGAGATTCCCCAGGATCGGAATCAAAAGAATTGAGCTTTGAGTACCCAAAATGAGCTAAAAGCTCATGTCTGTGCTTCCCTGCAGATGACCCTCAGTTTTTTTTTATATTCGAGAAATCGTGGTGATGATACAGAAATGGAACTTATGGAAATTTTCCAGTAGTTTTTGCAGTTGGCCTTCTGGTTGCCATTGCCCTTGTTATCAGAATCCAGACGACCTACTTTTTTGGCCATCCACTCAAATGATGCAGGGAATTTGTACACTGAATAAACACACAAGAGTTTCCTCTTTCCTAAAATTGCATATATACATAAGATAGAACTCCCCAATTCACAGGCGAACATATGATGCTTAGCAGAATTACCACTCACATGGTTATCTACGTTACACGACTGCCCCAAAATCTGATATATATACAAAAAAAATGATAAAATGTGAAATATCTACCACAAACCAGGATGGTTGATATTGTTGGGATGGTGTATGATAGGCAATCATGATGCAGGAACTGAATCAGACGTTCCAGAATTGTGACAAAGATTGCAAGTTCACTTTGTTCCTCCAAGTTTTTGCTATCACCATTGACAGACATATCCATAACCGAAGAAGCCTGTCTTCAAGAGATGTGGTGACGCTGGGTGAGCTGTAGTAAAATGGAAATGGCAACAGGACTAATCTTACTGTAATGGGTCACAACAGATCTTTCCTCAATGATCGGGCCTGATGGTTTTGTAGTAGAAGACCGTTAACGCAGCTATCGTGGATCGCGGATTTGTTGTTCAGACGCCCAGCATATCGGCTCTGCCGATCGATTCTTAGCAGGCTCACCGACTCCGACTAACATCCATTCTCATGATCACAACTAATCGTTAGAATCAGACTTAGCAAATGACTTTCAACAGGACCGATGAACAAGGATCTAGGTCCAACGAATAATTCAGAGCACAGCTAAAATGTTGGGAAATGAGACATTACCCATGGCATGGCATGGATCAAAGTTTCTGAAATAATGAAACATCCATTTATCCTTCCTTCCCATTCAGAAAAATATAGGAAAAGTGAATTTGCTTAAAAAAAAAAAGTAATCCAATAATAGAACTTGAAGATCTCCAATCTAATAATCTTATTGCTGTTTTAGACAGCACCTTATGATCTTTCGATTCCAGCATTATCACTTGGGGTATAAACAAAAGTTTAAAACAAATCAGGAAATTAAACGCAGCCAAGGAAAAATTAGTTGTAGATTAAATTTTAATCTGGAAACAAAGGGGAAAGGAAAAACAGAAAACTAAAACAAAAAAAACAAAAGAATACAGGAAAGTATGTTGGAAGGTAGATTTCCACTTGCTATAGCAATGGAGGGTTGATCCTGCTATGTGCAGGTCGATCCCTTCCATAATGCCGTGAAAGGTAAATTTAAAACAGAAAATCTAATAACAAGGAACCTCCATGAAAAATCAAAATCAAGAAAAGAGGAGGGAGATTAGACACTTACCTGCAGCTCTACTAAGGTCTTAGACAAAAGGAGAGTCTGGTGCTTTCCTGCTGCAGGGATGATCTACCTTTAGATGGTTGGGGAAGAGAATCCGACGCGAAAAATGAGAGAGGAATCCTTCAGAAGAAAACCGATCGACCAACAGGAGAGGGGGGTGAAGGTGGATCAAAGGATGGGGTAAATGGAGAGGTAGGGGATGGATCAAGAAGAAGAGGATGGAGGGGTCGAAGATGTCCTGAAAGAAGCTGAAGAAGGGAACATGCGGGGGTAAAGAGCGATCCCGATCATTGCAGGGGATGCCTCCTTATATGGGCAACGAGAGGGGGACGTTCGTTCAGGATGAAGGGAGATCCAGCGGGAGAGGGGGTGATGGAGGGCGCACGGGAGGATGGCCGTTGCTACTTTCCTTAATTTGCAAAGAAGGAGTTTCTTTTCATAAATTTTCTAAAAAATGGTTTTTGTTTTCAAAAAGAGGTTTCAAGAGAGGGTTTTAACAAAAAGTTTAAAAAGGGGGGGGGGTAGATTGCATAGTTTCTGAAATTTTTGGATTTTTGATTTTCTTATTATTTTTTTTTTGTTCTTTTCTTAAATATATATATATATTTGTACTTTTTGAAGGCAAAATTCTAGAACTAAGGATTTTTGACTACTTTTTTACAAAATTTCAAAAATATTTACAAAAGCAGAGCTTTTCTGAAAAGAGGTTTATTTTGGGGAAATTTCTTCAGAAGGAATGGGTTTTGGACCCAAGTTTTGAGAAAATGTTTGAGTTTTTGAAACTCGAATCGAGAAATACACGTGATGGATCCAAATGGATGTCGGATGGATTGTTCGAGCTATTTAAAAACTATTTTTGGTATTTTCTATAATTTTAATTTAAAATTTGAACAAGGAGACTCATATTTGGATCTGGACAATGGATCCAGATCCGAAATCAATTTAAACATTTGAAATAAATTTAATTTCAATAAAACTTGAGAAATGAACTGGAATTTAAAAAATGACACATTTGCTCAAAAAATGAATTTAGGGGCAAGAAGGGAATATTTAAAAGATTTTAAAAAATTTGGGGTGTTCACAGATGCCCCTCTTTGCTACTAAGCCGGTTGAAAGCCGAGCTTAGTGGCAAAGAAAACACTCCAAATTTTGAAAAATGCCCCAGTCAGTAGATCTGAACTGGGTGTGGAAGAACTATTTCAAAACATGGCTTTTCAGGCTTAAAACCTTATCCTGAATGGTTCTGGGAGGACGAAATCCTCGGAAATGATATGACTGAATAATAAAGATGAGGAAATCGTGATGGAACCTTGGGTGATGATTTAGATCAAGTCTCGTGGGTGAGACTAGATCAGCCTTATGGAATGACTCAGGTTTTAGCCCTTGACCTGGATGGGACAAAGATATCTCAAGGTAACCTGAATGGGGGAAAGAATATGCGAGGACGTTGATGGGACATTTTTTAGAAAACGCCTCATGAGATGAAGCTCAAGTAGGATTTTATTCTGGATGGATATACAAAGTACGGATTCCTCGATGGGAAAAACCATGATGGGACTGGAGGAAGAAACACCTCGTCGAAACGAGACTCAGTGTAAGACCCATGATATTTTTGAGAAATTTGATATGAAATATGCTTTCAGTATTGGTCATTTCGGGTTTTCCCGCGAGAATTTCTCGTAATTATGCATATAGAGCTATACGAGGTCCTTAATCACATATTTTTTTTCGAAGCGATTAAGGACAACCCTGGCGAATTAAGGTCCGATATTCCTAAATTAGATTTATTATTAGACTTACCTCAAATTTGGAACCTAAACGAGGATATTACCTCATTATTTTATGTAATTGGCAAAAAAGGGGTATATCGGTAAATACGAGTCGGATCGAGGTCCGAATTCATTGAAACTGGAGATCTAAATACGTAATATTGAAATTTAGGTCTTAAAACTATGAAATATAATTTGGAAATAAAGCATTTAAATTATTTAAATCTAACTTTTAAATGAGAAAGCAATTAGGGGTTTAAATAACTAAATAGCAATTTTTATAAAACCTAATTGAGGTTTTTCAAAAAGTTTAAAGGAGAGCTTGTTCTTGGCATTATTAGAGAATGCTTAGCATAGGGGCCCACCTCAGCCATGCTACTTAAAAAGAATTTCAAAAAAATGCACTTTGTAAAGTGCTTTTGAAAAGTTTGCAAAAAAAAACAAAATTTGGGTCTTATTTTGGAAAAAGAGGAAGAGGTTGGCTAAAAAGCCAACGTCTTTTCCATGTGGCTGGGCACCCCTTAGGGGATAGCCTTGAGCTGCATTTAATGAACTCAAAAAAAAAATAGTAAGAAAGTTCAAAAAAAAAAAAAAAAACAAAGTAGAAGTCGATTTTTTTGGTGGGCTTGCTACTTTGGCAAGTCAAGGTCAACCTCCCCTAAATCAAGGAGGATTTAGGGGAGAGTTGATGGGGGGTGGTTGGGGCCAGACCTTGACCCCTTGACAATAGGCCCTAGGGGAGGAATAGGAAGGGGCGTGAGCTGTGGTCACCCTCCATCCCTTCCCTTTTCAATCTTAGCCATCCAAGATGGCTTTATCTTGAGAAAGGAAAAAGGGGGTCCAACGGCTGGCCCTCTTCTTCCATTTTTTTTTCTTCTTCTTCTTCATCCCTTTTTCTGTTCTTTTTCTTCTTAGTGGGGCTGTGCTGTGTGTGTAAGAGTGGCTCAGCCCCAGCTGAAGGAAAACCTCCATCGTCTTCCTCAAGGTGAGTAAAGCCCTCCTTACGTTTCCTTTCTTTGGTAAAATGTGAATGGTTTAGGCATGGAATCCGGTTTGCACTTGCGAAGTGCAAACCGATCTATGGTGATTTCATGTCATGGTTGTGCTAAGCAAGCACTAGGCTTGCATTTGAAGCCATATGATATGCAAAAGAAAATTTTTTTATGGGTTGCCCTTGAAAACGTAACTAGTGATTGATTTCGTTTCTCGTTTTTACAAGTTGTCAAAAAACCCTCCGGTAAAATGAGCGTATCTCCCTGGATACGCATCGGATCGGAGAGTTCTTGGGCATTTCGGAAAGCTCAGACATAGCTACACAACGTTTTAGTTGTCAACTTTTCCTGTTTCAGCTTGAAAAGCTGAAGAGAATCCACGTCATTGGCTGACACATTTTTCCGTCAGCAACCCAGGAGAGTTCCAAGTGATGCCTGGTTTTTCTGCAATAATTTCTGGACCGTATATCGGAATGTGGATTTCTTGGATTCTGTAGAAAGCTAACAAAATTGTCTACGAATCTTGAGTTTAAAACTCTTGCCGGAAATGCCTGTAAATGGTCGAAAAATGGCAGTCTTTTGACTGCAATATTAGAAAAATATATATATATATATACATAAGTATGTAGTTTTTTTGAGTTTTGGTGGCTTTTGTCCTTCGTTTGCATGTTGGGACAGTACTACCTGTCCGGTTTGTACCCGTATGGGACAGACCTCACTAGGTGCACATTGGTCCGAGCACGAGCTCGACCAAGTGCACCTAGCTGATCCTTTTGGCGCAGCTTATGGCTGTCGGGCGCTAGGCGCCCTACTTCGCTTGGCGCATCCTTGGCAGGCTGTGGGCTGGACCTGGTCTGAGCCCTTTTTGGGTCAGACCACGGGTGCAGGCCCTCCGACAGGTCTCTCACCTGTGCTTGACCCAGTTGGGTCTGGACCCACTGGGTCAAGACTATTGTTCGGTGGGCGCCACCCAAATCTGGTGTGGGCGCCCCCTTTCTGTTGGGTGCACCTTTGGTGCGGGTGTGAGCTCAACCAGCGCCCTGGTCCGAGCCCACCTTTGGGTCAGACCAGGGGCTTCCTTGTGACCCAGTTGGGTCTGGTCACGGTTGGACCAGACCCGCTGCGTGGTCTTGGCCGGCCCAATTGGGCCTAGCCTTGTCGAGCCACCGTGGGGCTCTCCTTTCGTTTAGCCGGGTGCAGATGCACCCGGGAGAGCATGGTGTTGGCCTTCAGGCCAGTGCTGCAGCCTGGCAGCACTTGGTCTGCACATGAGGTGCAGACCAAGGTCGATGTAGATCTGGCGGCCCTGTTGCAGCAGGCCCCACCCGAGCCTCGCTCATCTTTTCCCTGTTTGGCACCAAGTTGGTGCCAAGTGCTCAGGCACCCGGCAACTCCGTTGCCACTCGGGTAGCTCTGAGATGGACCCCGGCTCCTGGTTGGAGCTGCTTGCGGACTCGAAACGGGTCCCCATGTTACCCGTGGAGTTCTCGCGGAAGTCCACCGGTGGCGACAATTGTCTCCCTCGTTGCCGCCGGCCTGCAAGCGGAGATTTGCTTGTTAAGCGAGAATGTTCGCTTCTAAGCAACGAAGCCGTTGCAGCCTTGGGCTTTTGTTGCTCATGCTCTGCTGTCCAATCGTGGAAGCAAGATGGTTAAGCTCGCGACTGGCGTCGCGTCACACACTTGCGTGTGTTTGTCTGTTTCGTCGGACCTTTCTGGAAGATAGCCTTGTCCGTGCCCCGTCGTGTGGGCAGAGCGCGACCATGCCTTGAGGATTGATGATGTGTTTCCTATACGAACGAAATTAGGTTGAGTCTCACTTTCCACACTCGCAAGTATCAGTTTGTGAGGGTCCTTTGCGGAAGGCTTCGCTACGCGAGCTTTGCTGCGATACGTCGGTTGGAGTACGTGTATTTGGAAAAAATATATATATATATATATGTAGTCCAGGCTCTGGACGCTCTTCGCATATACAATGGCTACCGTATATGCATTTTGAACCTTGTACCGCTCAAAAATAGCGAGTTGTGTAGTTTTAAGAATATATTTGTTTGTATCGTTGCCTCGGCTTGATACCTGTGCGATTGATTTTGACTTTATGACCTTTCTTGTTTCGCACGTGGGCGTTGGCACATCTTGACCGTAGGTTACTGAATGCGGGTAGTCGAGTGTTACTTGTTGATTCATGTTCATATGTGATGATTGTTTTACGCACAAGAGGCGTGCTTCACACTCGACGTGTCATACACTTAGAGAATCGAACACCATCTGAGTATTAACACAGTTTGACCCGTTGAAGTTTGGGACTCGATTGGAGTCTTTGGGTAGTGGCCCACGATCGTGAGAGAGCTCACGTACTGTGATACCCTAGAATGGAAATGGTAGTGATGTGAGATCGCTTTCACCGGCAACGTTCTCTTCTTGGGTCGGGTGAAGCCGAGCACATGGGTGACATGGCTAAGACCTCGCTTCGTACCCCACGGGGATAGCGAGGCATTTGAAAAGTTTAAATTCGTGCAAGAAGGCACGGGTTGGGTACGCTTGTATTGTTATAATTGTAAATATCGAAATACGATCACTTGTTACTGCTGGGTGGAATGCCACTTAGCGCTTGCATGTGTTCACACATGACTAGGAGTGAGATATGTAAATATTAACATTTACGGTTGATGGTTGGGCAATTATACCTTGCAGTTATCGACATGTATGTCATATGGATTGTATGTGACGTCAGTACGCGTACGTATGCGGTGATTCACCCTTGGCATTGAGCTAATGCTTGTCACATCTCTGAGTGTCATAAATGGTTATCGCCTGCGTTGGCAAGGCCCTTTACTATGCTAGTAGTGCTGGAGCACGTAAATGTCTGAGTGTGATCTCGACATTTCTGCTCCTGTTGCCCTGCGGGGAACACCAGGCCGGATGGGCCTAAGTACCTCGGAAGGAGGAATTGTGACTGGATACGCATAATTATGCCTAATTGTGGTTTGGTGTACACGATAATTTTCATCATCGTAATGGCTCCTTTAATTAAGTACTTTACTGCTTAAATGTCTGATTAGTTTTGTATGCATTTTCTTTGGGCACACGACTTACCTCATGATCCGTCCCGTCAGTACAAAAGGGACTTGTTACGTATTTTAGAAATATATGCTTGTTTTGAGACGGGTTTTTAGAGGTGATGAACTCCGTGGCAAGTTCTTGTGGGCGATAGACCCATCTTGTGAGTTGATCTCACCTGTGCTAAGAATGTGTGGTTACATGTATTTTTCCTTATAGTATATCCCGTGTGCCTTGGATATATAATTAATGAACATTCATTGTTGCCCTGGAATGCGAATGCTAATCGTTTGGTCATGATAGCGCTGCTCATTCTTGTTTCGTGATGCTAGAGTTGTAGCTTCCTTGCTTATTCGCTTAGATGGTTGTCGTCACTGTCTATGTTGTTCGTGTTCGACACTGTCACTTATCACTTAGCAGTATTCGCTACCTTGCTTACTTACTCAGATATTTGACGTTACTGTCTAGATGTTTTAAGGCTTGACTTTGTCGCTCATCACTTAGTATTATTTTTACTTCACTACTCGTGTTAGTATCGTTCTTGCGCTTGTCTCGTGCTTGGTTCCTTAGTTGCTTGTTGTTCAGCAGTTGTTTGGCTCAGCCCTTTTGTTTTGCTTAGTTCCCTCATCTCATTGTTCAGTAGTTGCGTGTTTTGTTTTTCCTTGTTCAGTTCGTTGTAGTAGTTGTATTTGCTACTTTCACTGTTGCTTAGACTTGTAACACGTACACTTGCTTGACACACGCACTTGTACTTTGGTTTAAATGTCTCTAACTGTTCCATCATGTTAGCAGTAGCCTGTTACTTGTAGTTTTCAAGCATGACATATCTGTATCCTGTTTCATGCTTTATACCTTATGCGTTTCCTTAGAAATGATAAATGTATGGATGGTTTATCTCACCAGCTCGCAAGAGTACTGACCCCGTTTTATGGGGATACAGGTGTTTGGCTTCTAGTGGTGCGATGGAGCTCGATGTGCGGCGGAGGACTGAACCCACACTCTAGAACTTGAAGATCCTGGCAGTGGTCTTTGGAAAAAGGGAAATGATGTATATTGCTCACGTATCAATTTGTAATAAATAAAATGTTTCTTCTTGTTGTTTCTTCTTGTGACCCGCTCAGAATTTCCAACTGTTTTCCCTTGCCAGTTTTCCTTTTTTGCGCAATGCTTTCAAAAAAAAAAATTTACTCTGAAAATTTAAGGATTTTCCAAGTTGGGATTTTGGAGCGTTACACTCAGGTTTAACCCAAACCTGAAAAAGGAAGATACCTCAAGGTACGAGGTTCAGGCTTAACCCTTAACCTGAAGGGGACGACCATATGGAATCTCGAGTGAAGAGACCATGATGGGACCTTCGGAGTTTGGACGAACAAATCCGACAGGGGTTTGCGAAAGGAGGAAGGAAATGGGGTTCCCTAAAGCTTGGAAAAGGGATGAACTTGGGCGTCTCATTGCTGAGACTGAAACCAACTTTTGAATTTAATGACCTCTCGCAGGAAGTACAGGTTTTGACCCTTAACCTGAGTGGGAACAACCCTACGGGATCCTCGAAACCGTGATGGGACAGGAGAGATACTTCAGCTGAATGAGGCAACTCTTCTGGAAAATATAAACAACGCTAGCTTGCACTAAAATAGATATTGAATATTTATTTCATTCTTTAGAATATCTAGAAAATTTTGCCAATAAGATAAATTTATAGTTGACTTCAATGCTTGAAAATGTGCACGTGTGTGCAAAGATATTCCCTCTTTTACCTAGAGTATTTCCTCCAACAAAGTTAACTCCTTGGTTTTTAAGAGTCAAATTCAAAATTTTAGCGCTGATGATTTTCTTCAAGGAAGCTATCCATTTCCCTGATATGAGGAGAAAAGATATATTCTTAATTTCATAAAAGCAAGTAGTGAAAAGATATTGATAAAAGAATTTTGCATGAGAAAGGATGACTTCTGGCAATTTAGGCAGTTTGATATCTGAGTGTTTTTCCCATGATGATCTTTTTGCACTCTTTTTGAGTCATTGGGCTTTTTCGGGCTTTTTTTTTACATCATCCTTCATTTTGGAGATGTTCTGACTTTTACTCTCTTTTTCAGGGAAGGGTACGTCACAAACTCCTTCATCTTGGAGATGTTCGATCCTTCATTTTCTCAGGGATTATATATGATGGTGGCTCAAAAAGGTCTTTAGGTGATAGCAGAAATCAAATATCATTTAGGGTTTGTCGGTAGGTCCATCACATCCGCCTTCATCTCGACGGTGATCCGAACTTTCCCTGGAAGGATCCTTCACAAACTCCTTCATCTTGGTAGATGATCCAAATCTTCTTTGGCCCCGATGATCCGTTCGCCTATTCGCCTTCATCTTGACGACAATTGAGAGATCCCTTTTGCAGATATTTGATTGCAGCTTTAAACTGGATAAGGAGATATGGATTAAGTGGATTCTTTTATGGCTCAGGATATTTCCACTGCCTAACTGCCAGAAAATCGTCTTTAAAACATGCACCATAGCTATGATCAATATCAATTCGCTTCCGGCTTTTCAATGTCATCGAATATTTCTTTCGCCAATCATACCGAGGATATTTCTTTCATCCTTTTGGTTGATCAAACAGGGAAAAGATTTGAATTTTACCTCTTTTTCGCAAAAAGTTTCACCTTTTTGGAAAGAAATACTAGAGGTAATCTAAGGTAATTCTTTTGTGCATTTAAGAATATTGGAATCAACAAATACTTTTAGCAAAATGGCAATTTTTTCATGAATTCTTTATGAAATAATCACTCAATATAGATTTTGATACGACCTTTAGTTGTATTTTAATGGTTTTGGACATTCTGACAAGTAAAACTGAAACCTTTTATTTAACGACCAACGAAGTAGCTGAAACTTTTCATTTAATGACCAGTAAAAACTAGGACCTTTTATTTAACGACCAGCGAAGTAGCTGGAACATTTCATTTAATGACCAGTAAAAACTGGGACCTTTCATTTAGCGACCAGCGAAGGAGCTGGAACCTTTCATTTAACGACCAGCAAAGTAGCTGGGACATTTCATTTAGCGACCAGCGAAGTAGCTGGGACATTTCATTTAGCGACCAGCGAAGTAGCTGGGACATTTCATTTAGCAACCAGTGAAGTAGCTGGGACATTTCATTTAGCGACCAACAAAGTAGCTGAGACATTTCATTTAGCGACCAGCGAAGTAGCTGGGACATTTCATTTAGCGACCAGCGAAGTAGCTGGGACATTTTATTTAACGACCAGCGAAGTAGCTGGGACATTTCATTTAGCGACCAGCGAAGTAGCTGGAACATTTCATTTAGCGACCAGCGAAGTAGCTGGAACATTTCATTTAGCGACCAGCGAAGTAGCTAGAACATTTTATTTAATCATTTAACGACCAGCGAAGTAGCTGGGACATTTCATTTAATCATTTAACGACCAGCGAATTAGCTGGGACATTTCATTTAATCATTTAACGACCAGCGAAGTAGCTGGGACATTTCATTTAATCATTTAACGACCAGCGAAGTAGCTGGGACATTTCATTTAATCATTTAACGACCAGCGAAGTAGCTGGGACATTTCATTTAATCATTTAACGACCAGAGAAGTAGCTGGGACATTTCATTTAATCATTTAACGACCAGCGAAGTAGCTGGGACATTTCATTTAATCATTTAACGACGAACGAAGTAGTTGGGACATTTCATTTAATCATTTAACGACCAGCGAAGTAGCTGGGACATTTCATTTAATCATTTAACGACCAACGAAGTAGCTGGGACATTTCATTTAATCATTTAACGACCAGCGAAGTAGCTGGGACATTTCATTTAATCATTTAACGACCAATGAAGTAGCTGGGACATTTCATTTAATCATTTAACGACCAACGAAGTAGCTGGGACATTTCATTTAATGACTTGATTTAAGATTGAGACTTTCTGAAAGACAACCTGTACGAGGACTGAACTTGATCTTTAGATTTAAAATCTTTAGCAAAATAACCAGTGCGAGCACTAGGTTTTCCAACTGAGAGTCGGGGAGGAGATCGGCCTATTTAAGATATTTATAGATCAAAGCAAGAAGAATGGCCGGGGTTTCAGGATTATCCTTTATCTTGAAGGGAAAATAGAATAGACATTTGATGAGAATTTAGAAAGGAATGATTCAGGTTTACCCCTTAACCTGAAAGGGAAAAGAATATACATTTGATTGAAAATTTAGAGAATGATTCAGGTTTATCCCTTAACCTGAAGGGAAAATAGAAGATTTTTATGAAGAGATAACCTGAGACTTGAATTTAGAAGGGATATGACAAGATTTAGAATTTATGATCTATGATTTAGATGGACCAGATATGTGACGGGGAATATAAAAAGAATAAACTTTGAGAGGACAAAAGGATATAGAACTTTGAAAAAAATGTAGAACATTTGAGGAAATTGATTTATTTTTATAAAAAGAATTCTCACAGGTAGCATGTTTGCCCCTATGAGTGATCTCAGGATTATCCCTTATCCTGAATGAAGAAAAGAATAGAATTTAAAGAGATTAAATGAAGGGAAATTGATATAAATCTAGAAAATCATCAAAGATTGGCAAAACTTGTATTTACAAAAGAATCATCATAGGTAGCGTTATTGCTCCTACGAGGGGTCTCAGGATTTTCCCTTATCCTGAATGGAAAAAGAATAGAATTTAAGAAAATTTGGCGAAGGCAAATTGATATAAATCTAGAAAATCAATAAAGATTAACAAAACTTGTATTTACAAAAGAATCCTCATAGGTAGCGTTTGTTGCTCCTACAAGGGGTCTCAGGATTTTCCCTTATCCTGAATGGGAGAAGGACAGGATTTAAGGAAAATTTACTGAAGGGAAATTTATATAAATCTAAAAAAATCAACAAAGATCGACAAAACTTGTATTTACAAAAGAATCCTCATAGGTAGCGTTATTGCTCCTACGAGGGGTTTCAGGATTATCCCTTATCCTGAATGGGAACACCTCGGACAACGAGGGTCATGTTTATCCCTTAACCTGAGGGGAAACACCTCGGACAACGAGGGTCAGGTTTATCCCTTAACCTGAAAGGGTACACCTCGGACAACGAGGGTCAGGTTTATCCCTTAACCTGAAAGGGGCTACAAAGAATATTTAGAAAATACCTCATGGGAAAGAGGCATCAGGTTTATCCCTTAACCTGAAAGGGTGGAAGAATTGATAAAATTTTAATAGAATTGATGAAATATTGATAAACTTGATAAAATTGATGTAAACTTGATAAAAATATGAATAAGATGAATGAAACAAATAAAAATACAAAAAAATTAACTGAAAATTTATAAGATTTGAGAAAAAGGAGTTTTTTGATCCTGCCAGCATATGGGATCTTGGAAGGAAAATGCTTATCTAAAAGATAAATGAGAAATCATTTTTTGGGGGAGAAAATCCACTACAAAAAGAATGATCAGCGCGAGATCTGATCCTTTAAATCAAAACATGAGAGATCATCATGAGGGTTAATTTTCGAAGGCAATGGTCTTGAATACCTAATTTTGAAGAAGAAGATCAACAATAGATCTGACAATAGTTCGAAATTGATAATAAGATCAATACAAGGGTTGATCTTTGAAGGTAATGCTTAAAAACCAATCTTGGAAGATAAGACCAACACAGGGTCGATTTTTGAATATGATGATTTATAACCCATTTAAAAGATAAGAACAACGCCAGGGTTGATCTTTGAAAAGTTTTGAGATCAATTTTGGAGGATAAGACCAACGCAAGGGTTGATCTTTTGAATAAAAAGATTTGAAATCCATTTTGGAAGATAAGATCAATACAAGGATTGATCTTTGAATATAAAGGTTTTGAAATCCACTTTGAGAGATAAGGGTTGATCTATAAAGATTTGAAATCCATTTTGAATGATAAGATCAACACATCTTTGAATATAAAGATTTAAAATCCATTTTGAAAGATAAGATCAACACAAGGATTGATCTTTGAATATAAAAGTTTAAAATTCATTTTGGAAGATAAGACCAACACAAGGGTTGATCTTTCAATATAATGGTTTGAAAAACTTATTTTTGAAGACATGATCAACACGAGGGTTGATTTTTTGTCAAAGGTTAGACCAAGGAATATTTGAACTCCTTGGTCATAACGAAGATTTTTAAAATTTCATGATTTTGAAAAAGCCCTCATAGGTAATATCATTTCTCTCATGAATGATTTCAGGATTGCCCCGCATTCTGAAAAAGAACGGGAATTAAAATGCCCCAGTATAGCGAAAGAAGGAAGTATTTGAATATCAAAGATATAAAGAAAAATTGACATTTCATTGATAAGCAAAAGGTTCGATAACAACTGAATATTTACAAGAACTTGAAAAAGGAAAGGACTCATAGAAGACTGGGCTGACTAGCCCCTACAAGACAACTGACAAAAAGAGACGGAAGCAAACAAAAACTTTGGCTTTATCAATTCTTTGAGTGGTCCGGGAATGGTTCTGTCAGGACTGCTGGCTGCTTTTCTTCCTCGTCCTCTATCAGCTCACTTCTGTCAATGCAGTCTTGTATCATGTGCTTGAGGACGAAGCAGTGCTCTGTATCATGCCCCGTTGCCCTGTGGTACTTGCAGAATTGGTCCTTGAATTTTCCCAAGATTACGGGAGGATCCGCTATTTTAGGGAGCTTGATCATCCCGTGCTTTAACAGGTAATCCAGAATTGTTTCCATAGTTTGATCTAAAGGAGTGAAGACTCGATCTTTCTCCCACTTGATGTACTTGGGCTTCTCTTGAAGATCCCCTTTTTGTTGAATGCCAGTCAGAAGCGGCTTGTCATTGTTCTTATAAGATCTCTCCTTCTGCCCTTTGCCCTGATTTACTCTCGGACCACCGTCACTGCTGTTCTTGTTTCCTTTGCTGCTGCTGCCAAGATTATTGCAGGAGGCATCAACTGAATGAGCAAACTGCGCCTTCTTCTTCTGGTCTTGGACATTCTTGATCAGAGGCGTGCCGTCGTAAAGTCCGCTTTCTATTCCTGCTTCGAGCCATTCAGCTTGCTCAATCAACTTGATGAAGGATTTCGCTGGGGAAGTGGCGATGAGGCTCCTTATAGGCTGAGAGAAATTGTTGAGGATTACCTGCAATGCGTGCTCCTCTGGAATGGGCACCTTCATCTTATTACAGGTGCTTCTCCACCTCTGAATGAAATCACCTGCTCTTTCAGTCTCTCCTTGCTTCAGGTTGTAAAGATGATTTAATGTAGGTGAGGCTTCAGTGTTGAATAAGAAGCGCTCGATGAACAAATTTACTACCTTATCGAACTCTCGTAGTTCGATAGGATTGATGTGATCGGCATAGCATCTGGCTGCTACACCTTTCAGACTGCGGGGAAAACAGATGAACAGAGCCCTGTTATCTTTCCTGAAACGGCTGCACTCTGCATAAAATGTGGCTAGATGGGCTTTAGGGTTGCCAGTCCCATCAAATTTGAGAAACTTGCGAGGAAGATTCTCCAGGTTATCATCCCCATCTAGACCATCGTAAAAATCTTCGCCAGTATAGGTCTGCTTGCCTTTACCCTTGGCTTGAATGTCCTTAATCGCTCGATTCATCTCCTTCATCTGTTTACTCATCAGGTCCTCTGCTGGAGCCCCAGACTTGGGCTTGTTGACAGATTCGGGCTCTTCCGCAACTATCTTTACAGACTGTCTCGGAGGATTCTGCTTGTAGACAATCTGCTCTTCCTCTTCTGACTCTTCCTCGACTGACTCTGATTCTTCGGAAGTAGTGTCCGGCTGTACCTTCTTCCTGATGATTCTGACTTGCTTCTTTACAGGCTTCTTCCTCAGTTTTCTTTTAGGAACTGCCTCTTTCAGCTTGGCCTTGTCTTGCTCTAACATCATCCTTGCCATCATCTTTTGGAACATATCATACATAGCGGGGTCGATGTCATCCTTCTTGTTCTGACTTTGTCCCCTGACTGATTTAGGAGAGCTTATCTCTTCCGCCCCACTGTCGCTGAGTTGAGGAACTGTTTCTTTTCCCCCTCTCGTCGTGACCATTTTCGAATATCAGTGATCTTTCTGTAGAGGAAAGAGGAGGTTTTTAGACCAGAGAAACTTTTTGGAGAAGTTTTGACAAGAGGAAGGATTTAGGTTGAAATCTAAAAAATGTATCCCTTTACTAGGGATTGAGTATTGTGACAATTGCGCTGTTTACTCTACGAGGGAGAGCAACCAACTAAAATATGAAAGAAAAATACCATTTCGAAAAAGATATCTCTTGACGGAAAGAGATTTTTATGAAATATAAACAAGAATATAAAATCAGAAGAAAATGAATGAAATTTGAGAACAAATGGTAAAGATTTAAAATTTTAAGAACTTGCAAGCAGGATCAGAAGAATTTTTTGAAGAAGAAGAAGAAAAGGATAAAGAAAAATACACCTGGGTTTTAAAAAATAAAGAGGACATTTTGAAACATATACCCAGGGTTTTGGAAAATATAAGGAAGATATAAAATATCATGCAATCACAGATATACAAACAACACTCCCTAAAGCTGACTCTATATGCAATATTTGAAATGGCTGATAGGACCTTAATCCTAACTCTAAGATTTATATCATCTGATTCCAATCAAGGTACGCCAATATACTCAAGCCGAAGCTCGAAGTACGTGGCATATAAGATATCTCTCCGGTTCTAAGGTAAAGGCTTCCCAACATCCTTGAGCACCTACCGATATACCTCGGACTATGGCCCTTAGGTACGTGGTAGGGGGCGCGAACCAAAATAAGTGGTCCAGTTGTGAGGCTCTCTCCCGAACTATGGTTCAGTGAGACAGCCCAGCAACGTGAAGACCGGGACAATATAGGTAGGGATGTTTTCAAAATATGATCAACATGCAATAAAATCAGAAGGCTCTAATGCAAGTCCTAAAGAGATAGATTTTTAAATGAGAAGAAGCATACACTTGCATACATTGTTTGCATTCAATCCCTAAAAATTGAGGAGAGTTGTATTTAAAACCTAAGTCTAATGTGAACATGGATATAATCTCCTCAATATGGTCCTACCAAACCATACTTAGATCCTATATGCAAAGATGTCAGCTTAGGACAGAGTCTAGGCTCCTAAGGTTTGCATGGAAATGTAGCTGACATATGTTAGAATAAAGACTTAGATTATATAAAAGCAAAGTAAAGGCATAAATTCGATCGGACGAAGACGAGTCCCATCACGGTCGCCAAAACTGTGATCATCGCAAAAAAAAAATTCCTCTTTCGTTGTTTCTCTCTCTTCCTTCTCTTTTCCTTTTCTAACCTTTATTTTCCTCCTTTTTGAAGGGAGAAAAATAAAAGAGAGAAAAAGAGAAAGAGAAGAGAAAAGAAAGAAAGAAGAAGATAACAAGAACTCTTTTGCGGGTTTTCACTTGACCTTAATTTGAAAAAAAATATTTAGAAATTTAACTCGCCTCCGTTTTTGAAAATATTGCGGGAAAATGGAGAGACGGTATTCGCTCGTCGGTACGAGGTTCGACCGTTCCTGGCGCCTTTACCAGGGGTAATCGAACCAAGGATCGAATCTATGCCTTTTTGCTTTGCCTAAATATAATCTAAGAATTTATCCTAACTCTAAATGCACAAAGAATCATACTTGTGCAATGCAAGGATGTATGCTCTTTTTGAAAGATGTTTTTGAAAATTTCCAAGTATTCCGAGATGAATTTGATAAAGGAGTGAAGAAATGATTTAAATCTAACTTTAGAACTTGAGATAGATCAGAGAAGTTCTAAGTTTTTGAAGTAAATCAGAGTTGGGAGAATAAATGAGAAAGAATGACTTGAAGCTTTGAAAATGAAAGGAAATGAAGTTTCAAAGTCAGAAATAGACTTTGAATTTGAACTTTGAATTTAGAAAAGGAAATGAATACTTGAAAATGGAATTGAATTTGGATTTAGAAGTTTGAAATTTGGAATGGATCTGAGAAATCCGGATGATATATTAAGAATAGAAATGGATTTAGATTAGATCCGACAATGGAATTGAAATCTAGAATTTGGAATTGGACTCCGGATCCTAAACGGAATGGGATCCGAGATTTGGAGTCCAAGATGGACTTGAGTTCTGGATCCTAGAATGGGCTTGGATCTGAAGTCTAAGATCCAAATGTAGAATTGGGTTCTGGATCCTAGAATGGATTTGGATCTGAGGTTGAGATCCAATGTAGAGTTGGACTCTGGATCCTAAGATGGATTTGGATCTGAAGCTTGATATCCAATGTAGAGTTGAACTCTGGATCCTAAGATGGATTTGGATCTGAAGTCTGAGATCCAATGTAGAGTTGGACTCTGGATCCTAAGATGGATTTGGATCTGAAGTCTGAGATCCAATGTAGAGTTGGAGTCTGGACCCTAAGATGGATTTGTATCTGAAGTCTGAGATCCAAAGTAGAATTGGGTTTTTGGATCCTAAAGGGGAATTAGATTTGAAGTCTGAGATCTGATGTGAAGTTGGATTACGGATTCTAGAATCCACAATCTAAAATCCGAGACATAATTTGGATCTAATTTTGGAGTTTGGAATGAATTTCAAGGTCAAATTTGAATTTTGAAATCTGATTTGAATTTGGATATAATAAAATGAATTTGAAATCTCAAAGTTAAATTGAACTTTTGAGATTGAAAATGAAATAGAATTTGAAAAATGAATTGGTTTTGATAAGGACTGGGGATAGATCGAGGAAGATATTTACACCACTTGAAATTTTTGAAAAAGGAATTTTGAAAATATGATGTAGTTCTATCCTAAATGATGAATGGATTTTAAGAATTTTGAATTTGGTTTTTGAAAAGCTATTTCATTCTTTAAATGAGTTAAAATAAGATTGAAGATATAATACATCCTTGACTATGGTCATTGAATGTATTATATAATAATCTATATTTAAGCTCAGGTGAAGAATGAAACACATTTGGTGCTTTTATAGAATTTAAAATGAAATTAACTCTCAATATACCCTGACTATGGCCATTGGTATATATTTTGAATTAATTTTAAGTTAAATTCTGATAAAAGAAGAAAATATTTAAGGAAATATGATGAATTTTGAAAATGGATCCAGTGTGGATCCAATGTTATTTCGTAAAAGATAAAAATCCTAAGTCTTGTTTACATCCCGACTATGGCCGTTGATGTAAATCATCAACTTAAGACTAATTTACCTCTTACGAAATGGTGCACGTGCCATTCGTGTTCCCATTTGTGAATTTTTGAAAAATAAAGGAGAAAATATGAGAACAAGTGATTCATAATATTTATAATGCTTATTCATTCTATCTAAAACAGGAAATGTAAATTTTCTTTCAAACTCTAACTATTACAACATATGAAATCGAATTTACAACTCTTAATAATGGTGCCTCCCAGATATTCCCTGCAAAAACACTTGATTAGTATGAAAACATAAGAGAATTGCAGATGTCATATTGATTTCAAAGATACAAATGATGAGACATTCATATACCTACCTTGTGCTTAATACCCCAATGAAACCGCATTAATGATCTAAGGCATGGAAGAATAGCCTATTGATATATATATATAAAGGTATGTATATATACATGTATACGTATATATATGTATACATAGGTATATATATGTATATACTTATATATATATATAACATGGATGTAGAGTGAGTGTAATCCTGCATGATGTACTAATTTGATGGGAAAAACCTATACTGCTGTTTGGAGATATACACATGTTAGTCTTTGAATCAGATAGAAACCTATATGAGGAGGTGCACCTAATTATGTGACAGCAAACCAAACCTTAATTTCTGGGTTAGCCCATCAATTACTTTCATAGCATACCCCTAAGCTAACTAGTGGTTTAGAGCTTTTGCAGCAAAACTCTGTTGAAATTATGATAAGATACCAAAGCAGCTATTTCCCATGGCAAAAGAATTGATGTTCATAACAAGTGGATTTAGTAGATAGATGGCTGCTATAATAGGGAGGAGAAAAGTGGTTTGTAGAAGGGTGAAGTGAAATCATGCTGGAGCTGGAAGTAGGCTGGTATTTGTGTTGAGATGGGGCATAGCGGATACTGTGAAGATGGGTGCTGCTATAGGTGGAGGTGGAGTACAACAGGATGTTGCTATGAAGGGAGTGCGATTTGAAGCATATGCTGAAATAGCAGGAAACGATGAGGATTGGCTGAAAATGGTGGATGGTAGAGCTGAGAATGGTGATGATGATAAAGAGGTGTTGTGGCAGTATAAAGAATGATTGGTTGTGGTTGTAGATAACTGGGATACCACATTGGTGTGGGATATATGACAAGAGTGGAGGTATAGCAGTGTGGTAAAATGAAGGTAGAGGGTGTTGTTGGAGATGATAGTGGCAGGTTGATGGGCAGTTGTTTACCGGTAGCATGAAGATGTGTATGAAAAGAGTTTCAGCAGTAATATATAGCAATTTTGGTGGAAAACCATAGAAGGAATCCCAATATTCCTTAGGTTGCTGTGGAAGACATGGATTACAACAATCTGATGGATTGCTGTGGAAGGGCAACAATAATTTGAAGAGGAGACTATGAGAATCAAAGAGTCATAGCCATCCACATGGACTATTATGAACACATAGGAGAAGAAATACAGTGGTTCGGGATGAACTACTGAGAGTTAATGGTCACAGCAGTTCGAAAGAACCACGGTAAAAGGCCTCTTACTATAGCAATCCAGATGAACAGTCGTCACAGGCCCAAAGTTGCAGTAAATTTTCAACAAGAGTTATTATGGACAGGAGGAAGAAATGTTGTTTTTCAAGGCGAACTGTTGTGGGTCGAGGGGAGTGAAGGGCTGATGTACAGTAATAGGCAACAGGATTGTATTGTGGAAAGTGCTATGCCAATTGCAGGAGATGCATGTGTTGGTATGTGAGCCATGATGATAAAAGGAAATCTGCTACATAAGTGCGAGTGGTTGGGATCAATGATGCATGTGGCAGTAAAATGAATAAATGTATAACATGTGTGACAACAATACAAATGAAGAAGGTGTAATAACTAGTGAGAGTGAATTGCTGTGTAGGTGGATTGCAGGGAGGTGAAATGGAGGGTATTAGTGGAGTGTGATAATGTGGGTGCTAAGGGTAGTGGCTGGAGAGTGACCATGCTGATAAATGGGAATCAATACTAGTGTTGATGCTATAAAGGGGTGAGAAACGCGAGGTACATGTGCAATGTGTGGCAGAAACAACTCTTCATGGAAAAGTGATGTCTTCTTTTAAATAGTTGTAATTTTGAAAAGATTTTTATATGGAAAACATGTGAAAACCAGACATCAAATAATAAAAACCGGTTCTTCACTAGTGGATGAGACCGGGTCGAACTCAGGGAACGGGAATATATCGTATTCAAGCACACAATTCTAAACTATTCTTTATTGCTGAATTATTGAAATGTAAAATGTTTAAGAAAAGTAAAAACAACTAGCTATTACAACAAATGAATACCCTTCGCAGAGGGCGTAAAGTGCAATATTTACAAACCCAATTAAAATTCTAATTCTAAACTGAAAAGTAAAAATCTTCTATCTTCATACTTCGTGTCACGTAATCTCTTCCGCTCCACTCTCGTGCAATCCTGCACAAGTCCAACGAAACACGAGCAGTACACGAAAGAAAAACAAAAACTAACTAACTAAATGTTAATACTAAAATGACAATTCATTAAGGAATTCTTAACTAAGTAATACTAACTGCTAATTAACTAAGGAATCTAATTACACTAACAGCTAACTTAACCACTATTATCAAAACACTTCATAAGAATCAGTGAGACACTTAGAAAAATACATGTAAAATTCAGTGAAATTCAGTAATCCAATCAATGAAGTTCAATCAATGAACTTTAACATTCCATAGATGATACTAGTATCAAACTGTAATAAACTTCAGATTTTCAACTTTAATCAAAATCCACTTAATAATCAACAAAACTCAAATCTGATATAGTGAATATCAGTAAGAAAAATTTCTGGTAATCAGATTTGAATTTTACTGATAGCAGTAAAAATTCACTTGTTCACATGCCGATGTACTCATGATTAGCCTAAATGAATCCCGATTCCTCTTTACAGCATGACTAAATTCCTTTTTTCATCAGGACTAAAATTCTAATCCGACATTTTCAATTACTGGTTCAAAAACAGAAAAACAATGTAAATCAGAAAAACAATGTAAAAACAGCAAAGCAATGTAAATCAGAAACAATGTAAAAACAGAAAAAAAACTGATTCAAAAATCAGGAGATTCCGGCTGATCATTAATCCGATATTTTCAATTTGAAGATCAAACAAAGTAAATCAAGAATCACTTGGAGCTATTTGATCCAAACATCTAATCATTCACACTCAAATAATCCATCACCGGAAAACTCATTCAGTTGGACTTCATCTGCCGGAACTCAGCCTTTTAATTCATATGATCGACAGAATTTTAGTCACAAGTCATCTGCTCCTAATATTGATTTAGATTCATTATACAGAAACTCCTTCAGCAGATTCCGATCAAGAATTTTTTTATCAAAGATTAATGCAAGAAGTGATCGGAATCCTTCATCAAAACACTATTTCGGTAGGTCCCTGTCAATCGCCGGATTCCTCTTCAGCCATTTTTTTCTTTTTATGTTTTCTTCTTTCTTTCTTTTTTTTCTTTTTTTATTTTCCAAATTGAGATTCAAACATTATGCAGATTATCATTCAGAAAGAAAGAAATAAAAACGAAGAAGAAGAAGAATAATTGGAAGAAGAAGAAGAAGAAGAAGAAGAAGAAGAGAAGAAGTTGCAGAACACTCACCGTGAACTGGAGAAATCGGAGAAGAGGTGGTCTCCACCTCGTGCGCTGCCGCCGATTGAAGAAGCTCCACCACCGGATGAAGAAGAGGATAGAAGTACTGTCAATGGAAGAAGAAGAAAGGTAGTAGATGAAGAAAAATCCGGTGACTGGAAAAGGAAAAGGAAATTCAGAACACCAGAGAGGGAAGGGGAAGTTTGGCGCACAAATTGAAGGCCCCGATCTGTTCTGTTTTTGGGTTTTTAAAGGGTTCAAACCGATTGGAACCGGTTTGTAACAAAAATTATTCAGTTTCAAAACTTCCAAACCGGTTCCAGCCGGTTTGGTTTTCAATTTTCTTTTTAGAAATACAAACTGGTTTATGCTGGTTTGTATTATTATTATTTATATATTTTTTTTTCACTTTTCCATTAATTTTCAAAAATTACAAACCATATAATGGTTTATTTTTATTATTATTTTTTTTTTATTTTTTCAAAAGTAAAGAAAACTGTATAAATCAGTTTATTATGAAAATTTTCAAAAACAAAACTATTTATTTATAAAGGAACTTCAAAAACTAATCTAACTATATTTTTTCTTTTCTAAAAAAAACAAACACTTAAAATGAGTATAAAACTATTTTTCTCCATTTTTTTTCTTTTTAATAAAAACTAAAACCAAACTACAAAAACTAAAATAGGCATAAAAATGTAAAATAAAACTATTTTTCATGCATTTTCTAATTTTAAATCATTTTAGCACATTTACTCAAAAACTAACATAAAATTGGGTTTTTGAAACATTATTTTATAAAATCATGCATATTTAAATGTTAATTAACCATGATTTATATGCATGATCAAATACCCCCATGCTTATGTTTTGCTAGTCCTCGAGCAAACTAGAAAAATGCATAAAATCAAACCATCACCTAACTCACTTTCGTAGGAATCACGGTTGCATTTAGCTCATGCAACAAGCCCTTTCAACCCCTGGGTTACGCCAGTGGACGAGTAAGGTCTCGTGAGGGTTTGCAGTGATGCTACCCACAAACATCTCTGTCATGTATGCATAATATTACACATCCTCACAATCAGTAGGTAATTAAAGACTTTATTTTCACAAATATTTCCTGTTATTTCAAAATCAAAATATAATTAGAGTTTTTTATATACCACCACAGAAAAGAATTTCTTTCACTTTTCTAAATATCACAATTATTTATGTTTTATTCTTAGAAAATCCAATAAAAACATATTATTATTTACTTATCCTCACTCATATGTTTTCTGCACAGGTTTTCTCAATCGCACTTCTAAGCACTGAACTTTTCCCTCTTTTTCAGCTCTTTTCTCAATTTTTTCATTTTTTTCACGCTTTTTCTTTTTGCGTATTCATTCTTCTCTTATAGCTTGTGTGTGGTCTGCTTTTATGCCTTGTGCAATGTCAATATCTTCTATACTTTTTCAATACTTACAAAAAGATATCAACTAAGACATAAAAGTGACTTCCTTCATTCACCTTTATAACATGAGAGTCAAATATTTCAACTTGTATCTGTTCTCAGTTACCTAGGATCACAAAGTTTTCCACTCTCCTTTTCGAAAATGGAATTAAAAGTTTCAACTTACATCTAAGTTCCATCTACTAAGGATTGTGGAATTATCCAAACAACCTAACGCCTGCTATATATTTTTTTTTCTTTTGAGCTCATTTTTACGCTTTTGTTTATTTGCTTAGTTTTTCAAAAATAGAACTGTGCATATTCATATTTATGATTCAAAATAAATTCTAACATGTATTTATCATCATTTCGTTGAAATTCTCATAAACAACCATAATTTTTAGATCTATGTCAGAAAAAAATTTTGTGGGGCTTAGACTTAAAAATCCTCTAAAAACATCAGATTTGAAATAACATTCATATACGTTCAAACTCTTTCTTTAAAAATCTACTTTTCATGAGAAATGTGTAAACATGTGCAAGAACGTAGACAAAAATATTCTAGTGAGCTACTACACCCTCCCCCATGCTTGAATTACACTGTCCCAGTGGCATTCCCTCATGCTTATGTGAAACTAAGTAAATGCACATGAGATGAAATCAATGAGGGAAAGAAAGTAAACTCAATGGAATCTAAAATGTGAAAATATGCCTACCCTGATCATGATCTATGAATTATGCACATGAACTATATGGAAGTGAATTTTTTCTATGAATATTTACAAAATCTTAAAATATATACAAACATGTGTGAGCCCTAAACTTCTAAAAGATCAACATCCTCAATGTCTTGTCCTGTCACAGTATCTGAGATATAAGGCTTCAGCCGTTGCCTATTTACTTTAAAAATAGCACCCGTGCGAGGGTCAAAAAGATCTATCGCTCCATATGGAAACACCCTATGTACAACAAATGGACCATTCCATCTTGACTTCAACTTACCTGGAAAAAGATGAAGATGCGAATGATAAATCCATACCTTTTGCCCAAGCTCGAACTGTTTCCTAACAATATATCGATCATGAAAATGCTTAGTTCGAGCCTTGTAAATCTTTGCACTCTCATAGACCTCATTACGCAATTCCTAACTCACTCAACTGTAATTTTCTCTCGACTCCAGCTTGGGTCATATTGAAATTGAATTTTTTTATAGCCCAATATGCTCTATGTTCTAACTCAACAGGAAGATGGCAAGGTTTCCCGAAAACTAATCGAAACGGTGACATACCAATCGGGGTCTTAAAAGCAGTCCTATAAGCCCACAAGGCATCATCAAGGCGCTGAGACCAATCCTTGTGGTCTGGTCTAACTGTCTTTTCAAGAATCCGCTTTATCTCCCTGTTAGAGACTTCAACTTGGCCACTGGTCTGCGGGTGGTAAGGTGTAGCAATCCGATGATGCACAGAATATTTCTTAAGTAAAGAAGCTACCTGCACATTACGAAAGTGTGTACCACCATCACTGATGATCGCTCTAGGAACTCCGAACTGACTAAAAATGTTGTGCTTGATAAATCGAAGCACCTCTTTATGATCATTGGTCCGGGTGGCCACAGCCTCGACCCATTTTGAAACATAATCAACCGCCACTAAAATATATGTAAATCCAAACGATGGCGGAAAAGGACCCATGAAATCAATGCCCCAAACATCAAAAATCTCCACAATCAGAATAGGTAAAAGAGGCATCATGTTGCGCTTGGTAATGCGACCTGTTTGCTGACATCGCAAACACTTCCTACAGAATTCGTGAGCATCTCTATGAAGTGTGGGCCACCAAAATCCAGACTGAAGGACCTTTGCAGCGGTCTTCCGACTAGAAAAATGACCTCCACAAGCTAAAGAATGACAAAAGGATAAAATGGAATGATACTCTTCTTCGGGCACACATCTCCGAATCATATGGTCCGGGCATGATCTAAATAATTCTGGTTCCTCCCAAAAATAATGCTTCACTTGCGCAAAAAATCTATCTCTCTCATTCCGGTTCCAGTGCGCAGGATACTCTCTAGTAACCAGGAAATTTACGATATCCGCGAACCAGGGTAAACGCTTGACATGAAATAACTGCTCATCCAGAAAAGAATCAACAATCTATCCTTGATCAATAGATGAATCCATAGTCAGTCTGGACAGATGATCTGCTACAAGATTCTTACATCCACTCTTATCTCGAATCTCGAGATCAAATTCTTGTAACAGAAGAATCCAACGAATGAGACGCGATTTAGCATCCTTTTTACTCATCAAGTATCTCAATGCGGCATGATCTGAGTAAATGATAACTTTGGAGCCTAACAAATATGATCGAAACTTCTCAAGTGCAAATACAATGGCTAGTAACTCCTTCTCAGTGGTAGTATAATGCATTTGTGTGTCAGAAAGAGTCCTACTAGCATAATGAATAACATGAGATTGTTTCTCAATCTTCTGTCCTAAAATTGCTCCAACCGCATAATCTGAAGCGTCACACATAATCTCAAAGGGCACTGACCACTCAGGAGATCTGAGAATAGGAGCAGTGGTTAGTGCTTCCTTTAGGGCTAAAAATGCCTTCAGACAGGCATCATCAAACACAAACGACTGGTCTTTCGACAACAGGTTACATAACGGTCTAGAAATCTGACTAAAATCCTTAATGAACCGTCTATAGAAACCTGCATGACCTAAAAATGAACGCACTTGCCTCACAGAGGTCGGTGGAGCTAATCTGACAATGGTCTCCACTTTGGCCTTATCGACCTCAATACCTTTCTCGGACACAATATGTCCAAGAACAATCCCCTGCTGTACCATGAAATGACTCTTTTCCCAACTAAGCACTAGATTTGTCTCCCTACAGTGCTGAAGTACACGAAATAACTTTTGGAGACAATCATCAAAAGAAGAGTCATAAACCGAGAAATCGTCCATGAAAATCTCAAGGACATCATCCATCATGTCAGAGAAAATCGCCATCATACATCTCTGAAATGTAGCCGGGGCATTACAAAGCCCAAACGGCATCCTCCTATACGCAAATGTACCATAGGGACAGGTAAATGTCGTCTTATCCTGATCCTCGGGATGAACGGCCACCTGGTTATATCCGGAATATCCATCTAAAACGCAATAATATTGCTGGCTTGCAAGTCTTTCTAAAATCTGGTCGATGAACGGTAACGGGAAATGATCCTTCCTAGTTGCACTGTTCAACTTCCTATAGTCAATACATACTCGCCATCCCGTAGTAGTCCTCATGGGAATGCTCTCTCCTTTCTCATTCTTCTCCACAGTGAGCCCAGACTTTTTGGGAACAACCTGGGTAGGACTCACCCATTGACTGTCGGAGATGGGATAAATAATCCCAGCATCTAACAATTTAACTACTTCCTTCTTCACCACTTCTTTCATGTGAGGATTTAATCTCCTTTGCGCTTCTCTTGAGGGTTTAGCTCCCTCATCCATAATGATCCGATGCATACAAAAGGAGGGGTCAATCCCCTTTAAATCCGCAACAGACCATCCAATAGCTTCCTTGTGCTCATGCAAGACCTGTAACAACTGATGCTCTTGTGAATCTGTCAGGTCTGCAGAAATAATAACTGAGAGAGTCTGCTCTTTTCCTAAAAAGACATACTTGAGTGAAGCTGTGTTATCATCGCAAAATTTTTAACTTTTGCAAATCAAACTGACCTTTGAAAAAGATTTTTGAAAATAACTCGCCTCCGTTTTTAAAATGCGGGAAAATTTCGTAGAATGGGACTCGCCTGTCGGTACGAGGTTCAACCGTTCCTGCCACCTTTAACAGGGGTAATTGAACCAAGGATCAATCTTATGCTCTACTTTATTCAACTTGTCTAAATCATATTCTAATTTCTAAATGCACATAGAATCAGGCATGTGCTATGAATTTTCAGAAAATGCACATTTGAAAACATGATGTTTGCTTTGAAATATTTAGAAAATGTAAATCTTGGAAATGATATCACATGGAAAATCGTGAATTGGGATTTGAAATATACTTATGAGAGAAATAAAAGTCGATTTTGAGGAATCTTTGACATTTGGTGAAAATCGATTCTGAGAAACTTGGTTTCTCTGAATTCAAACTTTGAAATTGAAATTCTGACTTAGAAAATTTGAATTTGGAACTTGGGAAATATTTGAAATATCATTGGCAAATCCATATTCTTTTGAATAAGACTTAGAAGAATTCTAACTTCAAACTTTGAAATTGACTGCATAACTTTGGAAAATTGAGTTTATGAACTTGAGAAACATTTGAAATATTCTTTGGAATTCAATGCTTTTGGGAAAATCGATTTTGCTATAAGACTTGGGAGATTTTGAGAAAATGAACTTCTTTGAATTGAAATTTGAATTGGAATTGGCAAATGCATGAAATGAATGAATATGGCTTTGAGGACTTGAGAAATACTTTTTGTATTTTTGAAAAATGCAGTGCATTTTGAAGTTAGCCTAAAAGTGTAGGTTGAATGTGGCTAATGTGAAGATCATAAATCTAAGTATCATTCGTATTCTGACTATGGCCATAAATACAAATTTTACCAAGTTTATAAACTTCATAGAAGCTAGTGCATGTGCCATTCGTGTAGACCATAGTGAGTTTGAATGTGCATGAATCATCATCCATCACACATTAACATTATAAAAATAAACTATATGCAATGCAACCTAAGCTAAGCAGGAAATGTAAATTCTTATTCCAAAGTTTAATTACAAATTACATCACTATTGAAATTTAAATACATGAAAAATAAAGTCTTCAATGTACCTGCAAAACTAGAAAACTTGGTTAATAAAAATATGTTGGCTTTTCTAGATTTATCCAACAATATCAGGAAATTGTTGGATTTTGCCAGATATAAGCCTTTTCCTTGATTCCCTTAAATAAAAATGATAAAGTATGAAATAAAATTGAATAAATATGAAAGAGAAGATATGAAATTTCGAAATTGGGGTCAAAATGACCAAAATACCCTCATAACAAGACTATGGCCTTGAAATTAGGGTTTTCAGAAAGATATTTTAATAAAATGCAAGTTTTGAAATTTGAATGAAATAAACTCAAACAAATATGCTATGACAT
Organism: Nuphar pumila; assembly: GCF_984573655.1. Lineage (NCBI taxonomy): Eukaryota > Viridiplantae > Streptophyta > Magnoliopsida > Nymphaeales > Nymphaeaceae > Nuphar > Nuphar pumila. The sequence goes on along the minus strand of NW_028323216.1, from coordinate 40,484 downwards.
GATGAAATTAGGGTTAGGGATTTCGAAATTTAGGTCAAATGACCAAATTGCCCCCAATAGCAAGACTATGGCCTTGAAACCAGGGTTTTTAGAAATAAATTTTTGGTAAAAATTTGGGTTTTATGACCTAAATGAAATCAAATAACTACAAAATTAAACCTAAAGTATCCTAAGATTCTTATGAACATAATAAAACCCTAAAACCATATGCTTATGCACGAAAATCGAATAATATCACAAATTTTGTGATTTTTGCAGTGTTTTTGGATCTTTCAGGAACCCGGTTTTGCAATTTGCTTAATTCAGCCATCAAATGGATTCTAAAATCCATAAAAATTGGTACCTGCACTTTTTATAACCCTAATGTCGAATTGGAATTATAAAAATAATTTTTTTGACATTAAATTAATCCGAAAAATGCATTAAACCCTAAAAATATGCTATTTTTGACCTAATTCACCAACCAGTCTCAGTCCAAGACCTGAACCAGGGGTCAAATCTCCATGAAAATTTATGCAATTTTACAGAGACTAACTAAGAAGAAAAATAGATATTTCCCAATTTACAGATAGGAAAAATCATCTCCGGTTAGGGAGAAACCCTTTCGGCAATCTGAGCTAAAATATATCACTCTTAACAGGGATTAAAACAGCTATTCCAGATTGAAAATACAGACATAAATAGCAATACTAAACAAAAATCTCTGAAATTTTAGTGGTGAACAGTAGACAGAAAAATAACAATACTCACTTTTTACAGATCATGAATCGGATCTGTGGTTTGGGATTTATGACTAACACAAGTCTGATTAGGGTTTTGGTAAACCCTAACGAGTTTTAAATTTAAAAACAGATTCCCTAAAAAGAGAAAAATACTAAACAGTAACAAAAAAATCCGAAAATTTCACAGCAGATAGATCTACTCAATGTGAATCCATAGCACTTTACAGATCTAAAATCGGATATAAGATGAGAGAAATATCATAACAGCAAGTTACCTTCTTGATTTTAACCACGATTTTAAAACTTTAAAAACCCGATTTGATGTCTGATTTTTTTGACAGGGTTCCTGAGATCCAAAACCTCTGATTTTTCTACAGTAACTCAATAACTCATGCATGCACTTGGTGCTTGCAGCTGCAATGGAGGAAGGTGGAAGTGCTGGAGAGGAGAGAGAGGCCACGAAAATTTGAGAGAAAAGAGCCCCCCTTTTGGCCCCCCTTAGGTCCCTTTTTATAGTTTTTCAAAAAGTCACTTAATTAGGGTTAATTAAGAGGTTTTTCATTTTTTTAGGACTCTTTCTAATAAATCCACTAAAGGCAACGATTTTTTGTGGTTTTCTAACCCTAAATGAACTCTAATTAAACCTTAATTAACACCTAATTAAACCCTAAAAAGTCCAAATGTGGTACCACCTAGTATGGACCCACATTTGGTTTTTGAAACCTGAATTTAAAACCTTTAAAAACCAATGGTTTAAAACTTAAATAAAATGGATTTTTAAAATTGATTTTGACTCCTCTAAACCTCTAACCTAACTAGGACAATGACTAACCCTAGTCTAGCCCTGACTTACTCGAATATGGCGCCACCCCGAGTGGGCCCTACTTGAGTTTTTTTTTTTTTAAATGATTTTAAAACTTGAAATTGAGAAAGTTTTCAAAAGATTTTCAAAAGTAAACTTTGAAATTAAATTTTTTGAAATGGCATAGGGTCCTAACTGGGTCAGGACTCCTCTGGATATGGTACCAACTGAGTGGGCCCACATCGAGTTTTGCAAATTTTGAAATAAACACTGAAAATACATTTGAAAAGGGGTTAAAATTAATAATTAAAATTCAAGATCTTTGAAAATAGGGTCTCAAGCGAACTGGAACTCCGGGTTAGAGTCCTGAACTCTTAGGACTCTGAGATTTTAGATTTTAAAAGCCAAATGAAAAAATTTTCAAAAGATTTTATCAAGAAATGATGAAATAAGTGAGAAAACACAGTCAGGATTAGACTCCTAACTCGACCGAACTCTAAAATAGAGTTCTGAACTAACTGGACTCTGTAAAATGACCTAAATTTTGAAAATAATCGAAAAAGACTAAAAATGGAAGTAAAACAGACTTAAAAACAGACTCCTGACTGGATTAGGACTCTGAGACAGAGTCCTGATCGGACTGAAACTTTCAAAAATTTGAGAAATTTGATGAATAGAGGAATTCAGAAGCGACACCACCTCAATGGGTCTCATCTGTGAATTGAAATCGATTAAAATGTGAATTTGAAATGAATCCAGATTGTTTCCTTGAGAAAATATTTCGAAATATAAAGTCCTGGGGTTGGAAAATGACAGAGTATTGAATAAAAACCCAGGTTTTGAAATTGATTTTGAAATAAAGCTTTAAAATTCAAATCTGGATTGAATGTTTTGAAATAGGAGTGCTGGATCTCGAAAATGAGATGTAATGACATGCAATGTTATGCGATGCAATGAAATGGTATGCCGAATGCATGCAATGATATGCAATGACACATGAAATGTAAGTACTGGATGAGGGTGAAAATTTGGGGTGTTTACAAATGCCCCTCATTGCTGCTAAGCCGGTTGAAAGCCGAGCTTAGTGGCAAAGAAAACACACCAAATTTTGATTATAAAAATGCCCCAGTTAGATAAATCTGACTGGGTATGAAAGAATTAATCCAAGTAATGATGATAGATATGAAATGGAGAATAAGAAGAAAATTTTATTTCAAAATGAAGTGAGATTCAGGTTTTGCCCTTAACCTGGATGGGACAGAAAATACCTCGTGTAGAAACGAAGCTCAGGCTTAACCCTTAACCTGACCGGGTTGAAAATGGAATACCACATCAAAGGAGGCCCAGGTTTATACCCTTAACCTAATTGGGCAGAAAATGGAATACCTCATCAAAGGAGGCTCAGGTTTGTACCCTTAACCTGATTGGGCAGAAAATGGAATACCTCATCAAAGGAGGCCCGGGTTTATACCCTTAACCTGATTGGGCAGAAAATTGAATACCTCATCAAAGGAGGCTCAGGTTTGTACCCTTAACCTGATTGGGCAGAAAATGGAATACCTCATCAAAGGAGGCCCAGGTTTATACCCTTAACCTGATTGGGCAGAAAATGAAATACCTCATCAAAGGAGGCTCAGGTTTGTACCCTTAACCTGATTGGGCAGAAAATGAAATACCTCATCAAAGGAGGCTCAGGTTTGTACCCTTAACCTGATTGGGCAGAAAATGAAATACCTCATCAAAGGAGGCTCAGGTTTGTACCCTTAACCTGATTGGGCAGAAAATGGAATACCTCATCAAAGGAGGCTCAGGTTTGTACCCTTAACCTGATTGGGCAGAAAATGGAATACCTCATCAAAGGAGGCTTAGGTTTGTACCCTTAACCTGATTGGGCAGAAAATGAAATACCTCATCAAAGGAGGCTCAGGTTTGTACCCTTAACCTGATTGGGCAAAAAATGGAATACCTCATCAAAGGAGGCTCAGGTTTGTACCCTTAACCTGATTGGGCAGAAAATGAAATACCTCATCAAAGGAGGCTCAGGTTTGTACCCTTAACCTGATTGGGCAGAAAATGGAATACCTCATCAAAGGAGGCTCAGGTTTGTACCCTTAACCTGATTGGGCAGAAAATGGAATACCTCATCAAAGGAGGCTCAGGTTTGTACCCTTAACCTGATTGGGCAGAAAATGGAATACCTCATCAAAGGAGGCCCAGGTTTATACCCTCAACCTGATTGGGCAGAAAATGAAATACCTCATCAAAGGAGGCTCAGGTTTGTACCCTTAACCTGATTGGGCAGAAAATGTAATACCTCATCAAATGAGGCCCAGGTTTATACCCTTAACCTGATTGGGCAGAAAATGGAATACCTCATCAATGGAGGCTCAGGTTTGTACCCTTAACCTGATTGGGCAGAAAATGAAATACCTCATCAAAGGAGGCTCAGGTTTGTACCCTTAACCTGATTGGGCAGAAAATGAAATACCTCATCAAAGGAGGCTCAGGTTTGTACCCTTAACCTGATTGGGCAGAAAATGGAATACCTCATCAAAGGAGGCTCAGGTTTGTACCCTTAACTTGATTGGGCAGAAAATGGAATACCTCATCAAAGGAGGCTCAGGTTTGTACCCTTAACCTGATTGGGCAGAAAATGGAATACCTCATCAAAGGAGGCTCAGGTTTGTACCCTTAACCTGATTGGGCAGAAAATGGAATACCTCATCAAAGGAGGCCCAGGTTTATACCCTTAACCTGATTGGGCAGAAAATGGACGGAATCCTCGAAAAAAAAGACCGTGATGGAACCTTCAGATTTCCGCACAATGAGTCCGATAGGGGTTTTGCAAAGGAAGGAAATTGGGGTCCCTAAAGTTTGAAAAGGGATTGATTTTGGGCGCCTCATTGCTGAGACTAATTAACTTTTGAAATTGCCTTTTGCTGAAATTGGTGGCTTAACCTCAAGCCGAAATTGGACTGTCTATGGTGGGACAGTGGGGACACAGGGAAGTGTGCGAATCTGAGAGCCCGTGAGCTCGGATTATACCAAAGAAGGGAAGGAATCTTGAAAACTCCCGTTATCAAGTCCTAAAAGGGATAACAACTGATGTCAGGATGCGCCAAAGATGAACCTCAAGCTCTCGCTTCACGCCAGGATAGCTAGAAAATATTGTCAAAATATTGAAAATCATTGTTGATTCAAAATAATTTAAAATGATGCACATTGTTTTGAAAGTGTGCCCTCTTTTCTACCTGAAGTATTACCTCCGACTGGGCTTAACTTCGTAGAATCAAGATTCGAATTCAAATTGCTTGCGATTGGCTTTCTTTCAAGGAAGCTATCAATTTCCTTGATATGGACGGAAAAGAAAGTATTCTTGATATTGCAAGGGCTATTGATGAAAGAATATTTATAAAAGAATTTCACAAAATTAAAGAAGATTCTTGATAGATTTGGCAGTCTGATATCCTGGGATTCTCTGCACTCTCTTTTTAGCAGATTGGAGCTCTCTTGGATTTTTCGGGAATTACATCATCCTTCATTTTGGAGATGTCTTGACTTGTCTCTCTTTTTTTTGGGGGGGAAGGGTACGTCACAAACTCCTTCATCTCAGAGATGTTCCGATCTTTCTTTTCTCTCAGGGATTATCTTGATAGTTATTGGCTCTTTGGTAGGAAATCTCTTGATGATAGCAGAAATTAAACACCTTTTAGGGTTTGTCGGTAGGCTCATCACACTCGCCTTCATCTCGACGGTGATCTGAACTTTCCCTGGAAGGATCCGTCACAAACTCCGTCATCTTGGAGATGATCCAAATCTTCTTTGGCCCCGGGGGTCGACTCGCTTAATTCGCCTTCATCTTGACGACAATTGAGAGATCCCTTTTGCAGATATTTAATTGCAGCTTAGGTGATTGAGGAGATATGAAAATTGAGTGGATTTTTCTGTATCACCCAGGATATTTCGACTGCTTTATTTTTCAAGAATGGTCTTTAAAAATGTGCCATTGACTGCGATCAATATCAATCACTCATGGCTTTGCAACAACATTGAATTCTCTTTGCTGTCCATATCGAGGATTTATTCTTCATCCTTTTGGTTGGCCAATAGAAAGATTTTGAATTTTGAATCCTTTTTCGCGAAAGCATTGCCCTTTCGGAAGTAATAGTGGAGGTATTCTGAAGTAATAATTTTGTGCAATAAAGACTTTTGAAATCAACAAATATTTAATGACAAATTGGCAAAATTTTCTTGAAATCTTTTTCTGAAAGCGAGCATTTGAAGCACAACGCAACACATCCATGACAAAAATTCTCTTCTCCTTTCCCCAAAGGAGAAGATTCAGAAATTAGAATTGGGAATTACTCCTCTCTTCCCTGAAGAGCAGGTGTTTGCAAAACGAACTTTCGAAGAGAAATTAAGCTTTCGTCAAAACTTCCTAACATTAGGCTTCTCTTATGGAAAGGGGGCCGGAATTGGTGAGGTTGGTAAATTGGTCATGAAGGAACGAGTTCATCACACTCTCCTTGAAAAGAGGGTCCTTCATGATGAAATGGCCTAGTCTGAAATTATGGTTACAAGGAAAACGAACTTCCGTCGAAGCTCTCCCTGACCTAAGGGTTCCTTATATGAAATTGGAATTTTGTTTTGCAAACGGTTCACAAAGGCACGAGTCCCTTCAAACTCTCCCTAAAAAGGGGCTAAGTGAACGAATTGGATAGCATGCGAAAAGAGTGAGCTCCCTCGAACTCTCCCTATAAAAAGGGTCTCTCGCAAGAGAAAATAATTGAAATTGGGTATTGGGTGACCAAAAGGGTCAAATTTTGGAAATTGGAATTTTGAAATTTGATATTTGAAAATTGGAAATTGGAAATTGATTGACCCGAAGGTCAAAATTGTGAATTGGTTTACTGAGAATGACATGGGTTCTATAGGGATTCAGCCTAAGAACGACATTGGTTCAATTGAGAACGGCATTGGTTCGATTGAGAACGACATTGGTTCAATTAAGAACAACATTGGTTCACTGGGAACGACATGGGTTCTGTAGGGATTCGACCTACGAACTATCTATTCCATAGGGATTTAACCTAAGGATCATAGTTTAAGAAGAAATGATTCCAACTTGTGAGATTTGAATGGACCAGGTGCTAAACTGGGTTTTTGAGGGAAGACTCGAATCAGAATTCAACTCTTCAAGGAAAACTAGATGAATTGGATTTTGAAAGAGAATTCGAGTCGGAACTCGGATTTTCTAGACCAACTCTGAAGGAAAAGAAAACTCGAGTCGGAACCCGAATCTTTGAAGGAAAACTAGGTCCATTATGGAAGGAAAAGAAATCCGAGTCGGAACTTGAATCCTGAAGGAAAGGTAGATCAATTTGGAAGGAGAAGAAATTTGAGTCGGAACCCGAATCCCGAAGGAAACTAGATTAACTAGAAGGAAAGAAGATTCGAGTCGGAACTCGGATCTTGAAGGAAAACTAGACCGGTTGGCAGGAAAAGAAATTCGAGTCGGAACTCGAATTCCGAAGGAAAACTAGATCAACTAGAAGGAAAGAAGATTCGAGTCGGAACTCGGATCCTGAAGGAAAACTAGACCGGTTGGAAGGAAAAGAAATTCGAGTCGAAACTCGAATTCTGAAGGAAAACTAGATCAACTAGAAGGAAAGAAGCTTCGAGTCGGAACTCGGATCCTGAAGGAAAACTAGACCGGTTGGAAGGAAAAGAAATTCGAGTCGGAACTCGAATCCCGAAGGAAAACTAGATCGATTAGAAGGAAAGGAAATTTGAGTCGGAACTCGAATCTCAAAGGAAAACTAAACCGGTTGGAAGGAAAAGAAATTCGAGTCGGAACTCGAATTCCGAAGGAAAACTAAATCAGTGGACACTGAATTTTAAAGTGTACCAGTGTAAACACCGGATTTTGAAAATATGCCAATACAAGCATTATGTTTTGAAAAATTACCAGTATGAATACCGAGTTTTGGAAGATTACCAGTACGAGCGCTGGATTTTGGAAGGTTACCAGTACAAGCACTGGATTTTCAAAGATTACCAGCACGAGCACTGGATGTCGAAAGATTACCAGCACGAGCACTGGGTTTTGAAAGATTACCAGTACGAGCACTGAATTTTAAATGGTTACCAGTACGAGCATTGGGTTTTAAATGGTTACCAGTACGAGCACTGGGTTTTGAAAGTTTACCAGTACGAGCACTGAATTTTGGAAAATTACCAGTACGAGCACTGGATTTTGGAAAATTACCAGTACGAGCACTAGATTTTGAAAGATTACAGTACGAGCACTGAATATTAAATGGTTACCAGTACGAGCACTGGGTTTTGGAAAAAGTCTGACCAGTGAATACTGAATTTAGAGGGTTCGACCAGTAAAAACCAGATTCAGGAAGTTCGACCAGTGAATACTGGATTCAGGAAGTTTGACCAGTAAAAACCGGATTTAGGAAGTTCGACCAGTGAATACTGGATTCAGGAAGTTCGACTAGTGAAAACTGGATTTAAGAAGTTCGACCAGCGAAAACTGGATTCAAGAAGTTCGACCAGTAAAAACCGGATTTAGGAAGTTCGACCAGTAAAAACCGGATTTAGGAAGTTTGACCAGTGAAAACTGGATTCAGGAAGTTCGACCAGTGAAAACTGGATTTAGAAAGTTCGACCAGTCAAAACTGGATTCAGAAAGTTCGACCAGTGAAAACCGGATTTAGGAAGTTCGACCAGTGAAAACCGGATTTAGGAAGTTCGACCAGTGAAAACTGGATTTAGGAAGTTCGACCAGTAAAAACTGGATTTAGGAAGTTCGACCAGTGAAAACTGGATTCAAGAAGTTCGACCAGTAAAAACTGGATTTAGGAAGTTCGACCAGTGAAAACTGGATTCAAGAAGTTCGACCAGTAAAAACTGGATTTAGGAAGTTCGACCAGTGAAAACTGGATTCTGGAGAATTACTAATTGATTTTGATGGAAAATTTTCAGTCTTCACCCTCACGACGACTTGGACGACTGTCGGGGTCTCAGGATTTATCCCTTATCCTGAATGGGTAATTCGATGCAAATGCAAATCGATGCAGATGAATGCAAATGAATGCATGCAAATGCAAATGAATGTAAATGGGTGCACATGCGTGCAAAATGAGAGATTTGTTTGATCCTGCCTGCATACAGGATGTTTTGAAGACAATTTTTAAAATAATGCCCCAGTGTAATGGGGGAGTAAGATATTGGATGAAAGGATAAATAATTGATATTTGAGGAATGTTCTCTGAAGATAACAGTGGAAAGATTGACGATGTGCTTCTTGATGAATTCGGGAGACACTCTGAAAGAGGTTACTCCTTGTAAAAAGACATTTTGTAAAGAAGGAGAAATACAAAAGATGATGCCAAACTATGAGGAAGATTGATAATTTTATTGATGAAAGAGATGAGACCATGCCATCCATACAAAATGACGAAAGCAAAATGCAAGAATGAAAGAGTGATGGCCTTGTCGCTCTTAGGGTGCTGATGAACTGGCTGCTTTATCTTCTTCTTTGCCTTCCACAAGGATATTTTTATCGATATAGTCTTGAATAATATTCCTGAGAACGAAGCAGTACTCGGTATCATGCCCCATGGCCCGATGAAACTTGCAGAATTGATCTTTAAATCTTCCCCTAGTGATAGGAGGATCATCGACTCTTGGGAGCTTAATCATCTCTTTGGCCAACATATATTCAAGGATTTGTTCACGCGGTTGATCTAGGGGAGTAAAGTCACGTTTAAAACTCCAGTTGTCGTGCTTCGACTTTTCTTGAGGTCTCGGCCCTTGCTCAAAAGATCGCTGAGGTTGCTTATCATACTGGGGAATCAACTCACCTTTTTGCTCATTTTTGTTGGGGTTTGGTCCCCCTGGGCCAGAGCTGTGATCTTTCACATTTCCCTTATAATGGTTCTTGTTGTTGCTGGTGGAGTAGGTAAAATGGGTTTTCTTGTTATATTCCTGCTGACTGTTGCTTTTGGTGAATATAAAACCTTCATAAGATCCATTTTCCATACTCAACTCAATCCATTCAGCTAGTTCTGTCAGTTCTATGAAGCTCTTCGATGGAGATGTAGAAATCAGTCCCCTCAGGGGTTGCGAGAAGTTGCTCAGGATCAAAGATAGTGCATGTCCTTCTGCTATTGGCTCACGCATCTTATTGCAAGCGGATCTCCATCTGTGAATGAAATCCCTGGCCTTCTCGTTTTCCTTCTGCCTCAGACTGCAGAGATGACTGAGAGTCGGGAGTGCTTCAACATTGAATAAAAAGCGCTCAATAAACAAATTGACCACTTTATCAAACTCTTTCAGCTCTATGGGATTAATATGCTCTGAATGCCATTTTGCTGCAATACCCTCCAGACTGCGAGGGAAACAAAGAAATAAGGCTCGGTTATTCCTCCTGAACTTGGAACACTCTGCAAAGAAAAGGGCGAGGTGTGACTTTGGGTCACCCGAACCATCAAACTTAATGAATTTCTTGGGGAGGTTATCGAGATCATCATCCCCATCCAGTGCATCATAGAAGTCTTCACTTGTAAAGACTCTTTTGCCCTTGTCACGAGCTTGAAGATCCTTAACCATCTTCATCACATCTTTCAGTTGTGACTGCGTAGGGTCGTCAACAGACTGATTCTTGAATTTGTAAGCCGACCCCTGGCCCTGAGTTGACCTTTTGAATTCATGTTTATTTTCACATTCCTTGTCAGCATCGTCAGCTGATTCTGACTCATCAGATATTTCCTCATGACGACTCTGCTTTTTGCTGATCTTCACATTCTTGACGGCATGACCCTTATCTTTCTGTCTGGTCTGAATTTGCTCAATACTGGCCTCAGCTTGCTCTGCCAGCATCTTTGTCATCATTTTTTTGAATATGACGTACATTTGGGGATCGATGCCATCATCCACCTGCTGACCCTGGATTGATCGAGGTGAGTCCATCTCTTCTTCTGAAGCTACTGAATACGCGACGCCTTCAACTGATGCGGTTTTCTTTCTGGATCTTGTATGAACCATCGGGTATCACAAATGTTCTCTTGGATGTTGCTGATGCTCTCTGCAGGGCAGAACTGATGGTTAGGCTTCTGAAGGAAATTTGGTTTGGAGGAAAATATTTGTTGAGAATTTTGGTAGACAATTGAAATAATGTCCCATTACTAGGGATTGAGTCGTCGCTGGGATTACGACAATTGTGTTGCTATTCTTTGCAAGATAAACAACTGAAAATATGCCTTGTTACCTAGGCGAGGTCGTCAAACCAAAGTGAAATGTAAAATAAAGGAATTTTATTGAGGGGAAAAACATGATTTTATCAATAATACACTTGACAGAGGGGAGGGGGACAGACAATTTTCCACCACTCTACAAAATCAGAAGACACACGAGGACCAGGAAAAATAGTAAGACTGACAAAGGAATCCCAGCCATGTCTGGCAGAATGGTATGCTCCGGACCACTGATCTGATGCGAGATCGAATTCTGGCAGAACCCCGGCTAGTGGACGAATCTCTATGCGCTTTTGCCTCTGAGAGAACTGCCTGACGCACCGCTCGGGATGATAGTATGCGCAGAAGAATGGGCCAAGTAGTCTGAATCGCTTGCTGTAAGCATAAGTGTATCTGGGAGGTGATTCCTGACGATCAAAGTAGTCCCATACAACCTCTTCCTCCTGAAGGTTGTCGCTCAAGAATCGGTATCGCGCAACTGGAAGAAGCTTTTCACCATTGTATCTGAAGGAACTGGCTCGGACTGGCACATGTCGGAGGAACCAAGACTGCAAGGCATAGGTGCACCCTTCGACTAGGATCGACTCTCCGAGTGCGAAACGAGTCAACCCTCGGTATAGAAAAGCGAGTGCGGCCATGGCTATTGAGAGGTGGCTGGTCTGTCGACTTCCCCATCTCCTTAGAAGCTGAACTATTCTGATATTCATGTAATTTCGTCCATCTGGAAAGAAAGCTAATCCTACCGTGCATAGAACCATCGCGTGCTGAATTCTCTCTCGAGCTGTCCTGGACAACGAGCTGACTTCCACAAATGTCCCATGCTGTCTGTAGATTTCGAGCAGGTCCACATATTCATTCCCATCTTCTTCAATCAGAGGCCAAGACTTGCGTCCCGTCATGCGAGCTAAGACATCTTTTGGGTCCAGACCCTTGACATTAATCAAAAACTGTTTCTCCAATGGATCTCCAGGCTGACCGGCTGGCTCGGGCAATCCCATAATCTCTGAGAATTCATCCATCAGTACTGTCATCTCGCCCCACGGGAACCAGAAGGTAGAAGTGCTCGGATTCCACCGCTCTGCTAGTACATGGATCAAGTTGCCGTTGACTGTCTGCTTTCCCACTGCGGACGCCAGTTCCAATCCACACTCGTCTAGATGGTTCGTAAACATACGAGAGAAGTTCTTGAACCATGAATAGTACCACCGGGGAAAGAAGAATCCGGTGCTGAGGACTCGATGTTCGGGAAGACTTTGTCGCACCTCGTAGGAGATGTGACCCTCAGGGAAGACTGAATCAAGCTGACTGGATGCCATCGGACTGGAAGACATGGAAATTGGAATAAGACGGGAAAATACAGGAAATTTGAGAAAAATGCAAGCAGGATAAAAATAAAGCAGGAAATTCGAGATCCAGAAGAAAGGAAAGATGGGAAATCACCTGGAGTTTTGAAGGAAATTAAGGGAAATTTGGAAAATCATCCAGGGTTTGATGAAATATGAAGAAATAAATGGAGAATGAAGTATTTGGAAAATCGTCCAAGGTTTAAAACATGGACAGTACACGGACATAGATTGGGGAATTTTGAAAAATCGTCCAGTATTTTTAGAAAATTGGGAAAAATATTGAAAATAAAAAGGAAATAACATATTCAATCAAATTCTGCATAAACAAGTATGCACAAACAGCATTCCCTAAAAGCTGACTCTAGATGCACAAATTTTGAAATGGCTGTAGGACCTTAATCCTAACTCTAAGGCTCAGATCATCTGTATCCAATCCAGTTATGCCTATATACTCAAGCCAAGGCTCGATGTACGTGGCATAAAATCAATTCCTCCGGTTCTAGGTTCATGTTTTCCAACATCCTTGAGCACCTGCCGATATACGTTGGACTATGGCCCTTGGTACGTGGCAGGGGGGTTTTCACCCAAATAGGTGGCCCAGTTGTGAGGCTCTGTCCCGAACTATGGTTCTGGAAGAGAGCCCAGCAACGTGAAGACCGGGACAATATAGGTGGGGGTGGTTTTTTGAAAACATGAGCACATGCAAGCAAATAGAAGGCTCTAAGTCCTAAAGAGATAGATTTTTGAAATATTTGAAGAAGCAAGCATTGTTTTCATACAATTCCTAAATTGAGGAGTGTTGTATTAGACCTAAGTCTATGTGAGCATGAATAATTCTCCTCAATATGGTCCTACCAAACCATACCTAGTCTATATGCATTCCATGTCAGCTGGGTTCAAGTCTAGGCTCCTAGGTTCACATGATAGCATAAAGTAAAAGCTGACATTCCATGGAAATCGATTTTGACAATTTGAACTAAGTAGAGCATTAAATTGATCAGGCAAAGACAGGTCCCATCACGGTCGCCAAACCTGTTATCATCGCAAAATTTTTAACTTTTGCAAATCAAACTGACCTTTGAAAAAGATTTTTGAAAATAACTCGCCTCCGTTTTTAAAATGCGGGAAAATTTCGTAGAATGGGACTCGCCTGTCGGTACGAGGTTCAACCGTTCCTGCCACCTTTAACAGGGGTAATTGAACCAAGGATCAATCTTATGCTCTACTCTATTCAACTTGTCTAAATCATATTCTAATTTCTAAATGCACATAGAATCAGGCATGTGCTATGAATTTTCAGAAAATGCATATTTGAAAACATGATGTTTGCTTTGAAATATTTAGAAAATGTAAATCTTGGAAATGATATCACATGGAAAATCGTGAATTGGGATTTGAAATATACTTATGAGAGAAATAAAAGTCGATTTTGAGGAATCTTTGACATTTGGTGAAAATCGATTCTGAGAAACTTGGTTTCTCTGAATTCAAACTTTGAAATTGAAATTCTGACTTAGAAAATTTGAATTTGGAACTTGGGAAATATTTGAAATATCATTGGCAAATCCATATTCTTTTGAATAAGACTTAGAAGAATTCTAACTTCAAACTTTGAAATTGACTGCATAACTTTGGAAAATTGAGTTTATGAACTTGAGAAACATTTGAAATATTCTTTGGAATTCAATGCTTTTGGGAAAATCGATTTTGCTATAAGACTTGGGAGATTTTGAGAAAATGAACTTCTTTGAATTGAAATTTGAATTGGAATTGGCAAATGCATGAAATGAATGAATATGGCTTTGAGGACTTGAGAAATACTTTTTGTATTTTTGAAAAATGCAGTGCATTTTGAAGTTAGCCTAAAAGTGTAGGTTGAATGTGGCTAATGTGAAGATCATAAATCTAAGTATCATTCGTATTCTGACTATGGCCATAAATACAAATTTTACCAAGTTTATAAACTTCATAGAAGCTAGTGCATGTGCCATTCGTGTAGACCATAGTGAGTTTGAATGTGCATGAATCATCATCCATCACACATTAACATTATAAAAATAAACTATATGCAATGCAACCTAAGCTAAGCAGGAAATGTAAATTCTTATTCCAAAGTTTAATTACAAATTACATCACTATTGAAATTTAAATACATGAAAAATAAAGTCTTCAATGTACCTGCAAAACTAGAAAACTTGGTTAATAAAAATATGTTGGCTTTTCTAGATTTATCCAACAATATCAGGAAATTGTTGGATTTTGCCAGATATAAGCCTTTTCCTTGATTCCCTTAAATAAAAATGATAAAGTATGAAATAAAATTGAATAAATATGAAAGAGAAGATATGAAATTTCGAAATTGGGGTCAAAATGACCAAAATACCCTCATAACAAGACTATGGCCTTGAAATTAGGGTTTTCAGAAAGATATTTTAATAAAATGCAAGTTTTGAAATTTGAATGAAATAAACTCAAACCAAATATGCTATGACATGATGAAATTAGGGTTAGAGATTTCGAAATTTAGGTCAAATGACCAAATTGCCCCCAATAGCAAGACTATGGCCTTGAAACCAGGGTTTTTAGAAATAAATTTTTGGTAAAAATTTGGGTTTTATGACCTAAATGAAATCAAATAACTACAAAATTAAACCTAAAGTATCCTAAGATTCTTATGAACATAATAAAACCCTAAAACCATATGCTTATGCACGAAAATCGAATAATATCACAAATTTTGTGATTTTTGCAGTGTTTTTGGATCTTTCAGGAACCCGGTTTTGCAATTTGCTTAATTCAGCCATCAAATGGATTCTAAAATCCATAAAAATTGGTACCTGCACTTTTTATAACCCTAATGTCGAATTGGAATTATAAAAATAATTTTTTTGACATTAAATTAATCCGAAAAATGCATTAAACCCTAAAAATATGCTATTTTTGACCTAATTCACCAACCAGTCTCAGTCCAAGACCTGAACCAGGGGTCAAATCTCCATGAAAATTTATGCAATTTTACAGAGACTAACTAAGAAGAAAAATAGATATTTCCCAATTTACAGATAGGAAAAATCATCTCCGGTTAGGGAGAAACCCTTTCGGCAATCTGAGCTAAAATATATCACTCTTAACAGGGATTAAAACAGCTATTCCAGATTGAAAATACAGACATAAATAGCAATACTAAACAAAAATCTCTGAAATTTTAGTGGTGAATATTAGACAGAAAAATAACAATACTCACTTTTTACAGATCATGAATCGGATCTGTGGTTTGGGATTTATGACTAACACAAGTCTGATTAGGGTTTTGGTAAACCCTAACGAGTTTTAAATTTAAAAACAGATTCCCTAAAAAGAGAAAAATACTAAACAGTAACAAAAAAATCCGAAAATTTCACAGCAGATAGATCTACTCAATGTGAATCCATAGCACTTTACAGATCTAAAATCGGATATAAGATGAGAGAAATATCATAACAGCAAGTTACCTTCTTGATTTTAACCACGATTTTAAAACTTTAAAAACCCGATTTGATGTCTGATTTTTTTGACAGGGTTCCTGAGATCCAAAACCTCTGATTTTTCTACAGTAACTCAATAACTCATGCATGCACTTGGTGCTTGCAGCTGCAATGGAGGAAGGTGGAAGTGCTGGAGAGGAGAGAGAGGCCACGAAAATTTGAGAGAAAAGAGCCCCCCTTTTGGCCCCCCTTAGGTCCCTTTTTATAGTTTTTCAAAAAGTCACTTAATTAGGGTTAATTAAGAGGTTTTTCATTTTTTTAGGACTCTTTCTAATAAATCCACTAAAGGCAACGATTTTTTGTGGTTTTCTAACCCTAAATGAACTCTAATTAAACCTTAATTAACACCTAATTAAACCCTAAAAAGTCCAAATGTGGTACCACCTAGTATGGACCCACATTTGGTTTTTGAAACCTGAATTTAAAACCTTTAAAAACCAATGGTTTAAAACTTAAATAAAATGGATTTTTAAAATTGATTTTGACTCCTCTAAACCTCTAACCTAACTAGGACAATGACTAACCCTAGTCTAGCCCTGACTTACTCGAATATGGCGCCACCCCGAGTGGGCCCTACTTGAGTTTTTTTTTTTTTTAAATGATTTTAAAACTTGAAATTGAGAAAGTTTTCAAAAGATTTTCAAAAGTAAACTTTGAAATTAAATTTTTTGAAATGGCATAGGGTCCTAACTGGGTCAGGACTTCTCTGGATATGGTACCAACTGAGTGGGCCCACATCGAGTTTTGCAAATTTTGAAATAAACACTGAAAATACATTTGAAAAGGGGTTAAAATTAATAATTAAAATTCAAGATCTTTGAAAATAGGGTCTCAAGCGAACTGGAACTCCGGGTTAGAGTCCTGAACTCTTAGGACTCTGAGATTTTAGATTTTAAAAGCCAAATGAAAGAATTTTCAAAAGATTTTATCAAGAAATGATGAAATAAGTCAGAAAACACAGTCAGGGTTAGACTCCTAACTCGACCGAACTCTAAAATAGAGTCCTGAACTAACTGGACTCTGTAAAATGACCTAAATTTTGAAAATAATCGAAAAAGACTAAAAATGGAAGTAAAACAGACTTAAAAACAGACTCCTGACTGGATTAGGACTCTGAGACAGAGTCCTGATCGGACTGAAACTTTCAAAAATTTGAGAAATTTGATGAATAGAGGAATTCAGAAGCGACACCACCTCAATGGGTCTCATCTGTGAATTGAAATCGATTAAAATGTGAATTTGAAATGAATCCAGATTGTTTCTTTGAGAAAATATTTCGAAATATAAAGTCCTGGGGTTGGAAAATGACAGAGTATTGAATAAAAACCCAGGTTTTGAAATTGATTTTGAAATAAAGCTTTAAAATTCAAATCTGGATTGAATGTTTTGAAATAGGAGTGCTGGATCTCGAAAATGAGATGTAATGACATGCAATGTTATGCGATGCAATGAAATGGTATGCCGAATGCATGCAATGATATGCAATGACACATGAAATGTAAGTACTGGATGAGGGTGAAAATTTGGGGTGTTTACAAGCTGGTAAAGGCTTCAACTCCAACTCTGGGGGACTCTCTATCGATGGCTTTGCGGGCTTCTCAGCTAACTCTGGAAGTGGTTCGGAATGCCAAGTCCAACTGACATTATCTGCCTCACTATCTATCATATCAAGGCGATCCTCTTTGAATGATTCATCAACCTCCTCTTGAGGTGGATCACTCAACAACCAAGCATGCTCAGCTTCTATAAGATCCTGAATGACATCAACCTCAAAAGAAGCTTCCTCAGTATCAGACTCCATCGATGCACAAAAAATATTCAGCCTCATTTTCCTATTTTCAAATTAAACATCCATCTCACCAGTGCGGCAATTAATGCACGCATTGGCAGTAGCTAGGAAAGGGCGACCAAGAATAATAGGAGTATGTCTGATGCTATCAACTCCCTCCATATCTAATATCACGAAGTCGACAGGGAAATAACAATCCTCCACCTTGACTAAAACATCTTCAAGTATCCCTCTGGGGACCTTAATCGATCTATCCGCAAGTTGAAGCATCATAGGTGTAGATTTCATCTCTTTCAATCCAAATTTGTCATAGAAGAAACCCGGCAAAATGTTAACACTTGCCCCAAGGTCAAGCAAAGCACGCTCAACAGTGATGTTTCCTATGACACATGAGATGATAGGGGTCCTTGGGTCCTTAAGTTTAGGTGGAGTCTGGTGTTGCAATACTGCACTTATCTGCTCAGTCAAATATATTTTCTTCTGCGCATGGGACCTCAACTTCCTTTTCTGCGTACAAAGCTCTTTGAGGAACTTTGCATATGCAGGGACTTGCTGGATGGCATCTAGTAAGGGGAGGTTTATATGAACATGCTTGAATATCTCAAGCATCTCTTGCATGTTTACTCCCGACTTACCTAGTGCTCTCGGTTTCTCTAACGCCTCAGAAAAGGGGGCTTTGGGAATATGGGTTGTGGAAGGCTCAAATGGAAGAACGCTCTCGCTTTACTGAGGTAAAACATTAGGGACAGGCTGCTTCTTACTTATCTTCTCTCTTTCTTCTGCAGCCTCCCTCGTATGGTACTGCTTCCCACTTCTAAGGGTTACTATTGCCTGAGCTTGCTCTTGATGTGTATCTGTCATATGCAAACTCTACAGCGGTTCTTTACCCCTAGGGTTAACTATAGGCTGACTAGGCAATGCCCCCTCACTTCTCCTGCTAAGTGCTTCAGCGAGCTGCCCCATTTGAGTTTCTAATTTTGCAATCGACTGGGTATGTGAGCTCAAAGCTTGCAAAATCTTATCCTCAAAAGATTGACTAGGTGAAGGCTCCTGAAAATGGGGTTGAGTATAAGCAGGTTGGGCTGGAGGATCATTGGATCTGTGAAATCCAGGTGTATAACCACCTTGCCTGGATTGATTCTGGGAAGGGTTAGGGGCTTGGGCCTGTGAGTTACGCCATGAGAAATTTGGATGGTTTCGCCAGCCCGGGTTGTAAGTATTGGCAAAAGGATTGGGTGCGGGCCTAGCGAAGTTTTGAGCCATCTGAGCTTGCTCTTGGACAAACTCAGGATACTGTGGCGCAGCTGGACACTGGAGAACATGGTGTGCAGGACTCGCACACAACGCACACACCTGCATGGCAGGAGAGGGACCCAACAACAATTGATCTAATTTCTGGGACAGTTGGTCTACCTTGTTGCTCAACTCAAGGTTCATCCCTATCTCGAAAATACCTGCCTTCTTATTGCTATCCTGTACAGGTGCAACTCTATCAGACCGTGAAGCTGTCGCATGGTGCATCGAATTCTCGCTTAATGTCTCAAAGAGCAACCACGCTTCATCCTCACTCTTGAGCATGAAAGTGCCCCCACATGCGGCATCAACCATTTGACGATTCTTCTCAGTAAGACCGTCATAGAAATATTGCACCAGTTGTCAGCGAGGCACCTGGTGGTGGGGACACTTGCGGAGAAGATCCTTCATCCTCTCCCAAGTCTCATGGAACAGTTCCCCCTCTATTTATGAAAAGCTGGTGATGGCCTTTCGATACTGATTCGTCTTACCGATTGGGAAATATTTTTTTTAAAATTCTTTTTGCATATGTTCCCACGTGGTAATTTGAACTGTATCTAATGCCTTCAGCCAGTGTTTGGCTTTATCCTTCAGAGAGAAGGGAAACAGGGTCAACCTCATAGCATCATCTCCAAAGTTGTTGATTCTCACTGTCG
This sequence comes from Nuphar pumila, assembly GCF_984573655.1. Taxonomy (NCBI): domain Eukaryota; kingdom Viridiplantae; phylum Streptophyta; class Magnoliopsida; order Nymphaeales; family Nymphaeaceae; genus Nuphar; species Nuphar pumila. The sequence continues at coordinate 21,083 of NW_028323216.1, read as the reverse complement.
AACAAATCTCTAAGAATTCGTCGAGATGACGATATGGGTCTTCATTGCTAAGGCCATAAAATGAGGGTAGCATTTGGATTACACTGGCCTTAATCTCAAACTGATTCGCTCCTACATCAGGTCTTGTGATGCAGGAGGCGGGAGTATAGGTGTTAGGCATGAAGTACTCCCTAAGGGGACGAGTAATCTGCTGATTCTCAGCCATGGTTGCAGATCTTTGGGCTCTCTTAATAAGGGACTCGGGGTCCTCAATCAGCTCTACCAGCTCAGGGTCAAGTGAGCGTCGCCCTTGCATACACCTCGTAATAGACCGGTGTAGCTCACGTCCTAACTTTGGGTTTTCTACCTAACTAACGCACTAAGCGGCCAAACCACGCAAACCACAAAGTGAGTAAACTAAAAACAACAAAAACTAAACAAACACTACGCAGTTACACATAACAGAGATTATGCAAAGAAATATGAAATCTATGTGTATGGTACCAATCGTACACAGTCACCTCTAAGAGAATCCTAATAGGTGGGCTGTGCAGAAAAGTAAGCTCGTCTCTAAGATATGCACATACGTGGTTCTAAACCTAAATGCACACAAACACTAGGCAATAAAGCGAATACTAATATTACGCCGTTCCCCGGCAACGGCACCAAAAATTTGATGTCTTCTTTTAAATCGTTGTAATTTTAAAAAGATTTTTATATGGAAAACATGTGAAAACCAGACATCAAATAATAAAAACCGATTCTCACTAGTGGATGAGACTGGGTCGAACTCAGGGAACGGGAATATATCATATTCAAGCACACAATTCTAAACTATTCTTTATTGCTGAATTATTGAAATGTAAAATGTTTAAGAAAAGTAAAAACAACTAGCTATTACAACAAATGAATACCCTTCGCAGAGGGCGTAAAGTGCAATATTTACAAACCCAATTAAAATTCTAATTCTAAACTGAAAAGTAAAAATCTTCTATCTTCATACTTCGTGTCACGTAATCTCTTCCGCTCCACTCTCGTGCAATCCTGCACAAGTCCAACGAAACACGAGCAGTACACGAAAGAAAAACAAAAACTAACTAACTAAATGTTAATACTAAAATGACAATTCATTAAGGAATTCTTAACTAAGTAATACTAACTGCTAATTAACTAAGGAATCTAATTACACTAACAGCTAACTTAACCACTATTATCAAAACACTTCATAAGAATCAGTGAGACACTTAGAAAAATACATGTAAAATTCAGTGAAATTCAGTAATCCAATCAATGAAGTTCAATCAATGAACTTTAACATTCCATAGATGATACTAGTATCAAACTATAATAAACTTCAGATTTTCAACTTTAATCAAAATCCACTTAATAATCAACAAAACTCAAATCTGATATAGTGAATATCAGTAAGAAAAATTTCTGGTAATCAGATTTGAATTTTACTGATAGCAGTAAAAATTCACTTGTTCATATGCCGATGTACTCATGATTAGCCTAAATGAATCCCGATTCCTCTTTACAGCATGACTAAATTCCTTTTTTCATCAGGACTAAAATTCTAATCCGACATTTTCAATTACTGGTTCAAAAACAGAAAAACAATGTAAATCAGAAAAACAATGTAAAAACAGCAAAGCAATGTAAATCAGAAACAATGTAAAAACAGAAAAAAAACTGATTCAAAAATCAGGAGATTCCGGCTGATCATTAATCCGATATTTTGAATTTGAAGATCAAACAAAGTAAATCAAGAATCACTTGGAGCTATTTGATCCAAACATCTAATCATTCACACTCAAATAATCCATCACCGGAAAACTCATTCAGTTGGACTTCATCTGCCGGAACTCAACCTTTTAATTCATATAATCGATAGAATTTTAGTCACAAGTCATCTGCTCCTAATATTGATTTAGATTCATTATACAGAAACTCCTTCAGCAGATTCCGATCAAGAATTTTTTATCAAAGATTAATGCAAGAAGTGATCGGAATCCTTCATCAAAACACTATTTCAGTAGGTCCCTGTCAATCGCCGGATTCCTCTTCAGCCATTTTTTTCTTTTTATGTTTTCTTCTTTCTTTCTTTTTTTCTTTTTTTCTTTTTTTATTTTCCAAATTGAGATTCAAACATTATGCAGATTATCATTCAGAAAGAAAGAAATAAAAACGAAGAAGAAGAAGAATAATAGGAAGAAGAAGAAGAAGAAGAAGAAGAAGAGAAGAAGTTGCAGAACACTCACCGTGAACTGGAGAAATCGGAGAAGAGGTGGTCTCCACCTCGTGCGCTGCCGCCGATTGAAGAAGCTCCACCACCGGATGAAGAAGAGGATAGAAGTACTGTCAATGGAAGAAGAAGAAAGGTAGTAGATGAAGAAAAATCCGGTGACTGGAAAGGAAAAGGAAATTCAGAACACCAGAGAGGGAAGGGGAAGTTTGGCGCACAAATTGAAGGCCCCGATCTATTCTGTTTTTGGGTTTTTAAAGGGTTCAAACCGGTTGGAACCGGTTTGTAACAAAAATTATTCAGTTTCAAAACTTCCAAACCGGTTCCAGCCGGTTTGGTTTTCAATTTTCTTTTTAGAAATACAAACTGGTTTATGCTGGTTTGTATTATTATTATTTATATATTTTTTTTCAGTTTTCCATTAATTTTCAAAAATTACAAACCATATAATGGTTTATTTTTATTATTATTTTTTTTTTATTTTTTCAAAAGTAAAGAAAACCGTATAAATCGGTTTATTATGAAAATTTTCAAAAACAAAACTATTTATTTATAAAGGAACTTCAAAAACTAATCTAACTATATTTTTTCTTTTCTAAAAAAAACAAACACTTAAAATGAGTATAAAACTATTTTTCTCCATTTTTTTTTCTTTTTAATAAAAACTAAAACCAAACTACAAAAACTAAAATAGTCTTAAAAATGTAAAATAAAACTATTTTTCATGCATTTTCTGATTTTAAATCATTTTAGCACATTTACTCAAAAACTAACATAAAATTGGGTTTTTGAAACATTATTTTATAAAATCATGCATATTTAAATGTTAATTAACCCTGATTTATATGCATGATCAAAAAGCAAAGGATACATTGATAGAAGAGCATGGTAGTACAAATATGTGCTGGGGTGAGAATGTACTATTGCACTTCTGAGGCTTCTTACCAGTTCAGTTGGTCAGGGCCCTACCTGAAAGTGACAGAAGGTATTGAGGTTGAGACATACCTCACGCTCACCTGTGGAAGCTCCCGGGCTTTTCAGCTTTGCAGAGGATATGTTGATCCTGACGCTATCAGAATATTCTGAAAATGATGGTTCATTGTTGTAACCAAACGTTTGTGCATCATCCTCATCTGATAGAGATTCCCCAGGATCGGAATCAAAAGAATTGAGCTTTGAGTACCCGAAATGAGCTAAAAGCTCATGTCTGTGCTTCCCTGCAGATGACCCTCAGTTTTTTTTTATATTCAAGAAATCGTGGTGATGATACAGAAATGGAACTTATGGAAATTTTCCAGTAGTTTTTGCAGTTGGCCTTCTGGTTGCCATTGCCCTTGTTATCAGAATCCAGACGACCTACTTTTTTGGCCATCCACTCAAATGATGCAGGGAATTTGTACACTGAATAAACACACAAGAGTTTCCTCTTTCCTAAAATTGCATATATACATAAGATAGAACTCCCCAATTCACAGGCGAACATATGATGCTTAGCAGAATTACCACTCACATGGTTATCTACGTTACACAACTGCCCCAAAATCTGATATATATACAAAAAAAAATGATAAAATGTGAAATATCTACCACAAACCAGGATGGTTGATATTGTTGGGATGGTGTATGATAGGCAATCATGATGCAGGAACTGAATCAGACGTTCCAGAATTGTGACAAAGATTGCAAGTTCACTTTGTTCCTCCAAGTTTTTGCTGTCACCATTGACAGACATATCCATAATCGAAGAAGCCTGTCTTCAGGAGATGTGGTGACGCTGGGTGAGCTGTAGTAAAATGAAAATGGCAACAGGACTAATCTTACTGTAATGGGTCACAACAGATCTTTCCTCAATGATCGGGCCTGATGGTTTTGTAGTAGAAGATCGTTAACGCAGCTATCGTGGATCTCGGATTTGTTGTTCAGACGCCCAGCATATCAGCTCTGCCGATCGATTCTTAGCAGGCTCACCGACTCCGACTAACATCCATTCTCATGATCACAACTAATCGTTAGAATCAGACTTAGCAAATGACTTTCAACAGGATCGATGAACAAGGATCTAGATCCAACGAATAATTCAAAGCACAGCTAAAATGTTGGGAAAGGAGACATTACCCATGGCATGGCATGGATCAAAGTTTCTGAAATAATGAAACATCCATTTATCCTTCCTTCCCATTCAGAAAAATATAGGAAAAGTGAATTTGCTTAAAAAAAAAAAGAAAGAAGTAATCCAATAATAGAACTTGAAGATCTCCAATCTAATAATCTTATTGCTGTTTTAGACAACACCTTATGATCTTTCGATTCCAGCATTATCACTTGAGGTATAAACAAAAGTTTAAAACAAATCAGGAAATTAAACGCAGCCAAGGAAAAATTAGTTGTAGATTAAATTTTAATCTGGAAACAAAGGGGAAAGGAAAAACAGAAAACTAAAACAAAAAAAAAACAAAAGAATACAGGAAAGTATGTTGGAAGGTAGATTTCCACTTGCTATAGCAATGGAGGGTCGATCCTGCTATGTGCAGGTCGATCCCTTCCATAATGCCGTGAAAGGTAAATTTAAAACAGAAAATCTAATAACAAGGAACCTCCATGAAAAATCAAAATCAAGAAAAGAGGAGGGAGATTAGACACTTACCTGCAGCTCTACTAAGGTCTTAGACAAAAGGAGAGTCTGGTGCTTTCCTGCTGCAGGGATGATCTACCCCCTTTAGATGGTTGGGGAAGAGAATCCGACGCGAAAAATGAGAGAGGAATCCTTCAGAAGAAAACCGATCAACCAGCGGGAGAGGGGGGTGAAGGTGGATCAAAGGATGGGGTAAATGGAGAGGTAGGGGATGGATCCAAAAGAAGAGGATGGAGGGGTCAAAGATGTCCTGAAAGAAGCTGAAGAAGGGAACATGCGGGGGTAAAGAGCGATCCCGATCATTGCAGGGGATGCCTCCTTATTTGGGCAACGAGAGGGGGAAGTTCGTTCAGGATGAAGGGAGATCCAGCGGGAGAGGGGGGTGATGGAGGGCGCACGGGAGGATGGCCGTTGCTACTTTCCTTAATTTGCAAAGAAGGGGTTTCTTTTCATAAATTTTCTAAAAAATGGTTTTTGTTTTCAAAAAGAGGTTTCAAGAGAGGGTTTTAACAAAAAGTTTAAAAAGGGGGGGTAGATTGCATAGTTTCTGAAATTTTTGGATTTTTGATTTTCTTATTATTTTTTTTTTGTTCTTTTCTTAAATATATATATATATATATATTTTTTATACTTTTTGAAGGCAAAATTCTAGAACTAAGGATTTTTGACTACTTTTTTACAAAATTTCAAAAATATTTACAAAAGCAGAGCTTTTCTGAAAAGAGGTTTATTTTGGGGAAATTTCTTCAGAAGGAATGGGTTTTGGACCCAAGTTTTGAGAAAATGTTTGAGTTTTTGAAACTCGAATCGAGAAATACACGTGATGGATCCAAACAGATGTCAGATGGATTGTTCGAGCTATTTAAAAACTATTTTTGGTATTTTCTATAATTTTAATTTAAAATTTGAACAAGGAGACTCAGATTTGGATCTGGACAATGGATCCAGATCCGAAATCAATTTAAACATTTGAAATAAATTTAATTTCAATAAAACTTGAGAAATGAACTGGAATTTAAAAAATGACACATTTGCTCAAAAAATGAATTTAGGGGCAAGAAGAGAATATTTAAAAGATTTTGAAAAATTTGGGGTGTTCACACCAAGGAACCACAGTGGCTTTTTCTTAGTCATGATAGTTCATCTAGAACTGTCATAACTGCTATTCTTTTACAGTGGTTCCCAGGGAACCACTGTGACTTTTTCCCTAGTTATGACAGTTCATCCAGAACTATCCTAACTGCCTTTCTTTTACAGTGATCCCCAAGGAGCCACTGTGGCTTCTTCTTGGTTATGATAATTCATCCAGAATCAGGATAACTGTCATTCTTTTTAATGGTTCACAAGAAATCACTATGATCGGTCTTTGTTGTAGTAGCTCATCAAGAACCACTACAGTTACATTTTTATCATTTTTTATGTATATAGTGGTTCGTCACGAACTACTATGGCCATTATATTCCACGATGGTTCACCCTGAATCATCCTGGTCTTTGTCCTCATTCGTTGCAGGCAGGCTTTCACTTAATTATGGCATTATATATATATATATATATATATATATATATATATATATATATATATATATATATATATATATATATATATATATATATATATATATATGCACACTTCTAACCAATGCAGGGTAGGCCATATGCCTTTCCCATTCAAATATGAGTAAAGCATCTTGTATAAAATTTGGAATAGTCATTTATATTCACATTTTTTTCCCTTTTGCAGGAACATGAGAAAAGCTTGAAATTAGAATTTTTTTATGTTTTTAATTCCAATATTGTAATAAGCTAGATGTTAATGAAAATTCTACATTTCCAGTCTTAGATTAGAATGGATGAGCATGTAAATAACAGTTGTTTCATTATTCTCGTTTGATTCTAAAAACTCACAAATGGGAACACGAATGGCACGTGCACCATTCTAATAGGAGGTGATTAATCCTAAGTTGATGATTTGCATTAATGACCATAGTCAGGATGTGAACAAAACTTAGGGTTTTCATCTCTTATAGAATAACACTGGATCCACACTAGATCCTCTTAAAAAATCATCATATTTTCAAATATTTTCTTATTTTATTAGAGTTTAATTTAAAATTGGCTCAAAATATATATCAATGGCCATAGTCAGGATATATTGAGAGTTCATTTCATTTTAAACTCTATAAAAGCACCAAAATATGTTTTATTCTTTATGTGAATTTAAATATGATTATTATATAATACATTCAATGACCAGAGTCAGGGATGTATTATATCTTCAATCTTATTTTAATTCACTTAAAGAATGAAATATGCTCTTCAAAATCCAATTTTAAATTCTTTAAATTCATTCATCATCTAGGATAGAACTGCATCATATTTTCAAATTTCTTTTCCAAAACCCAAGTGATCTCAAAATATCTTTCCTCAAATTCTATTTCAATTCAATAATTTTATCTCATTTTTGAGATCTGATTTCAAAGTCCAATTTGACTTTGAAATTCCAAATTCATTTTATATTTAAAACTCCAATCAAATTCAAAGTTCAAATTAACTTTGAAATACCTGATTCATCTTCTAAATTTAAACTTCAAAAAATCCAATTCTAGATCTAGAACCCAAGTCCATTTTGGATCTCGAACTTCAGATCCAATTCCATGTAGGATTCAGAATCCACCTCTATTTTTTGGATCTCAGACTTCAGATCCAAATTCCATTCTAGGTTTCCAGATTTCGGACCCAATCTAATCTTGGATCTCAGACTTAAGATCCAAAATCCATTTTAGGATCCAGAATCCAATTCCATCTTGGATTCCAGATCTTGAATCCAATTCCATTTAGGATCAAGAATCCAATTCCATCTCGGATCTTAAATTTCAGATTCAGAATCTATTTTAGGATCCAGAATCCAATTCCACTTTGGATCTCAGACTTCAGATCCAAAATTCATCCTAGGGTCCAGAATCCAACTCTATCTTGGATCTCAGACATTTGATCCTAAATCCATTTTAGGATCCAGAATCCAATTCCATCTTGGATTCCAGATCTTGGATCCAATTCCATTTAGGATCTAGGATCCAACCCAATCTTGGATCTCAGACTTCAGATCTAAAGTCCATTTTAGGGTCCAGAGTCCAATTCTCCTTCAGAATCCAGATTTCAGATCCAACTTCATCTCAGGTCTTAGACCTCTGATACAATTCCATCCATGATTCAGAATTCAACTTTATCTTGGATCTTAGACTTCGGATCCAATCCCACTTAGAATTTCAGAACCCGGATCCAACCCTATCTCGGATCTCAAATCTCAGATCCTATTCCATCTCATATATTAGATCAAAATTTCATTTCAAATCTAAATTCATCTCCAATTCTCAAAGCCAATTTCAAATTTATTTCTTAAGTCTAAATTCAAATTCCTATTTTGATATTGAATTCAAGATCGATCCATGAAAATCGATTTTAAATTCAAAGTCCATAATGACTTTGAAAATCTCAATTCTAAATTCCTCTTTCCACAGATTTATCTCTCTAAATCCTGATCATTCCAAAAACTTGGAAATTCAAATCGCTTCTTCCCAACCCATTTCAAATCCTGAGATTGGATTCCAAATCCAAGATCCAAATCAATCCTTTAAATCATTTCTTCACTTGATCATCCAACTTGGAAATTTTCAAATCATTTTCTCGAAAGAGAATACATCTTTGCATTGCACAAGCATGATTCTTTGTGCATTTTAGACTTAGAATAAATTCTTAGATAATATTTTAGCAAAGCAAAAGGCATAAATTCGATCCTTGGTTCGATTACTCCTGGTAAAGGTGCCAGGAACGGTCGAACCTCGTACCGACGAGCGAATCCCGTCTCTCCATTTTTCTCGCAGATTTTCAAAACGGAGTGGAGTGATTTAAAAACAAATTTTTAAATTTTTGGTCAGATGCGACCTTGCAAAAGAATTCTTCTCTCTTCTTCCTTTTCTCATTCTCTCTTCTTTTCTATATTTTATTCCCCTTTAAAAAGGGAATAGAAGCTAGAAAGGTGAAGAGAAAGAAAAAGAGGAACGAGAGGAAATTTTTTTGCGATGATCACAGAAGTTGACGACCGTGATGGGACTCGTCTTCGTCTGGTCGGATCTATGCCTTTCGCTTTGATTTGATATTATCTAAGTCTTTATTCTATAAATGTCAGCTTCATTTCCATGCAAATCTGAGGAGCCTATACTCTGTCCTAATCTGACATAATGCATATAGGATCTAAGTATGGTTTGGTAGGACCATATTGAGGAGATTATTCCATGTTCACATTAGACTTAGGTCTGAAATACAACTCTCCTCAATTCTAGGGATTGAATGCAAACAATGTATGCAAGTGTATGCTTCTATTCATTTAAATTTTATCTCTTTAGGACTTGCATTAGAGCCTTCTGGTTTTATTTTGCATGTTGATCATGTTTTCGAAAACATCCCTACCTATATTGTCCCGGTCTTCACGTTGATGGGTTGTCTCACTAAACCATAGTTCGGGAGAGAGCCTCACAACTGGACCACTTATTTGGGTTCGCGCCCTCCTACCACGTACCTAAGGGCCATTGTCCGAGGTATATCGGTAGGCGCTCAAAGATGTTGGGAAGCCTTTACCTTAGAACCAGAGAAATATTTCTATGCCGCGTACTTCGAGCTTTGGCTTGAATATATCGGCGTACCTTGATTGGAATCAGATGATCTGAACCATAGAGTTAGGATTAAGGTCCTACAAGCCATTTCAAATATTGCATTTAGAGTCAGCCTTTAGGGAGTGCTGTGTGCGCATCCTTGTTTGTGCAGCTGTAATTATGCAATGTTTCCTTGTATTCTCCTATATATATCAAACCTCTTTTCGAACCCTGCGTATATTATTCAAAATTTCCCCTTATTTTCAAAACCCCAGGTGTATATCTTTCCTTTAATTACCTTATTTTCTCTCTTGTGTAAAATTTTCTTTAAAAAAACCCTGAAAATCCTTTTTCTAAAAATTCCCTTGATCTTTCAAAAATTCCAGGATTTATGTCTATCCTCTTCTTTCATCAAGAGTCTATCCGTAAGTCTTGCATTCTATTTAATTCTCCTCATTCTTCTTTTTTACCCCAGTATCAATCCAATGGCATCCGATTCCCTTGATGTTGTCTTTCCCAGAGATCATGTCTTCTATCAAATAAAGGACGAAACCCCGGATCATTGGGTTATCCAGTCTCATTCTTTCTTCCCCCGGCGGTATTATTTTTGGTTTGTCACCTTCTCGCGTATGTTCTCAGACCACTTGGATGATTATGGATTGGAGATGGCATCAGTAATGGGCAATCGAACCATCAACGACAGTCTGATTCAAGCTATGGCAGAATGGTGGAATCCATGTACCTGCACATTTCGGTTTCCGTGGGAAGAAATGACTTTGCTAATGGACGAATTCAGTGACATCATGGGATTGCCAGAACCAGCTCGTCAGCCAGATGATCCGGTCGAGCAGCAGTTCCTGATCAATGTCAAGGGGATAGATGTTTGAGAAGCATTAGCCAGGGCTACAGGGAGCAGGTCTTGGCCTCTCACTGAGATCAACGGAAGTCAGTTCATCGACCTGTTTGGACTCTATCGCAAGTATGGAGCCTACAAGGAAGTTGGCACCTTGTCTCGAGCAGCGAAAGAAAGAATCCAGCTTTCCATGGTCCTATGCACAGTGGGATTGACATTCTTCCAGGACGGTCAGAATTTCATCGATGTCAGAGTCGCTCAACTCTTTCGAAGATGGGGAAGCAGGCAGACCCGTCAGCTTTCAGTATCCATGGTAGCTCTAGCCTTTCTCTACCGAGGCTTAGCTTGTTTCGCCCTTGGAGAGACCATTCTGGTGGAAGGATGCACGTATGCTTTGCAGTCTTGGTTCCTACGACATGTGCCATCGAAGGCCAGTTCCTTCAGGTTCAGCAGCAAGAAGCCGAAGTCTGCTATTCAGTATCAAGCTTTGATCGAGAGTCTGCACCAGGAGGAGATTCTCTGGGATTATTTAAACCGGAAAGAGTCAGTTCCTCGCTACACTTATGCTCGTGGCAAGAGCTACAGACTGCTTGGTCCTTTCTTTTGTGTCGACTATCAGCTAGAGAGATGTATCAGACAGTTCTTGCAGCGGCAGATTCATGTCAACACTCGCTTCCCGGCGGGCCACATGCCAGAATTCGATCTGCAGTCGGATCAGTGGTCTGGGGCATACCATGTAACCAAATACACTTGGGACTCCTTCATTCCTTTGTCTGTATTTTCTGGACCCAATGTATCTTCTGAATATCAAGAATGGTGGCAAACTGTTTGTCCACCTTCTCTTTGTATCCAAATTTTGTCATCAATAAAATGCAACTTTTGTTCGGTTAAAAAGCTTTTTGGGACAAATTTTTTTGTTTATCTTATTTTATAGCATAAATGGTCATGATTCTCGTGACGACCTCATCCCTAGTGGTAAGACATTCCTTATATTCTTCTTCAAATATCTCCTATCATGATGGACGACCTCGCCTAGGTAATAAGACGCATTTTTCGTTATCGCAAAATAATAACGCAATTATCACAAGCTTTGTGGTGACCCGATCCCTGGTGATGGGATAACCTATTTAATTGTCTATCAATTCCTCTGTTCTTGTCTTTTTTTCGAAAGTCGTGTTTTAAAAGGCTCTTCCTCGCCCTAACCATTCCCTTATTCTACATAAATCATTGGCATTGTCAGAATGGTTCAGACAATAGCCGGGAAAGAGACAGCTCCTCGGCACAGTGACAGTGAGAACGAAGAAATGGATTCTCCAAAGTCAGTCAGGGGGCAAGGTCAGGGCAAAGGCGATGATATCGATCCCACTATGTACAGTCTGTTTCAGAAGATGATGGCCAGAATGATGTCAGAGCAAGTTGAGGCCAGTTTGAAGAAGGTTGTTTCAAAGAGCAAACCAAAGAAGAAAGCTGTGAAAAAGCCAGTTAGGATTGTCAGGAAAAAGGTCCAACCTGACACCACTTCTGAAGATACAGAATCAGCCGAGGAAGAATTAGAGGAAGAAGAGCAGTTTGTCTATAGTCAGAATCCTCCGCAGCAGTTCGTGAAGATCACTGCAGAACCCGAATCTGTGAACAAACCCATTCCAGTTGAGGATCCGATGCATGAGCAAATGAGAGAAATGACTCGGGCAATTAAGGACATTCAGGCCAAAAGCAGGGGCAAGCAGACATATTCTGGTGAAGATTTCTACAAGAGCCTAGACGGGGATGACAATCTGGAGAATCTCCCTTGCAAGTTCCTCAAGTTTGACAGAACAGGCAATTCCAAGGCTCATTTGGCCACATTCTATGCTGAGTGCGGCCGGTTCAGGAAAGACAACAAAGCTCTGTTCATTTGCTTTCCTCGCAGCCTAGAGGGAACATCGGCCAAGTGGTATGCAGACCACATCAACCCTATCGAACTACGAGAGTTGAATAAAGTCATGAATCGTTTCGTTGAATGCTTCATGTTTAACATCGAGGCCTCACCAACTCTCAACCATTTGAACAATTTGAAACAAAATGAGAACGAGAGAGCTGGTGAATTCATCCACAGGTGGAGGAGCACCTGTAACAAAATGAAAGTTCCCATCCCATAGGAGCACGCCTTGCAAATTATCTTGAACAACTTTGCTCAGTGTCTGAGGAACCTCATTTTCATATCTCCTGTGAAGTCGTTTATCAAGCTGATTGAGAGAGCCGAGTGGCTCGAGACCGGATTGGACAACTGCCTATATGAGGGTTACCTTTTCGTCCGAGGGAATCCTAAGCAGAAGAAGAAAGCACATGTTGCTTACTCCACGGATTTTTCCAGCAACAACAGTAGTTCTGGCAATAAAACGAGCAAGAAAAATCGCAGCAAGAATGTTGGACACTCCAGGGCCGAAAGAACAAACTCTACAGCCCAGAAAGGGAGGTTTGTTAAGCTGCAGCCCATCGAGTCAGTACCGCAGCCGAAAGCCAAACAACAAGAAAAGTCAAAACATGAGGGATGGAGTTATGATCGGGAATTCACGGCTCTAGAGAAATCCCGCGAAGACATTCTGGAATATATGATGTCGAAGGGAATGATCAAACTCCCCAAGGTGGCAGATCCACCAGTTGCTATGGGCAAGTGGACTGATAAATTCTGCAAGTGTCACCGGACTGTAGGTGTAAGACCCGCAATTTTTCAGAAAATATCTGAATAAAATTCATGAGGCATTTACCGGTAAAAATAGCATTTTTCTCAGAATGCGAAACGAATCAATTTCTGCGAGCCAGTTATACTTAGGATATTCGTCGAATCGCGAATATATGCTCAAACACTCTGGAAGCCATAACTTCCTACCTGAATGAAATCAAAGGATTCCTGCGAGCCAACTTTCTTAGTTACATCAATACGAAGATAATGGCGTACTTAGAATTTTTCGGAAAAAAATCGCCGAAAACCCGAAATTCTTGCAGGACCCACGAAAATATTGGTGGGACCCACTGAAATATTTCTCAGAAAATATTCTAGAATATTCTAGAATATTCCATCACCTTCCAGCACCTTCCAGGACGTTCCAGCTCCTTCCAGCACCTTCCATGGAAGGGATTTCTGAAAAGCCAAGGGGTAAAGAGGGGTTTCTGAAACTTGGGGCCCAAGTTTCAGAACCTATAAATAGAGGAGCCCCCTCTCTTTAAAAATCGCCAACCCCTCTCTCTCTCCTCCTTTTCCCAAACCTCCCCTACCTAGCCTAGCCCACCTGAGCCCACCTGACCTGGTCTGAGCCTGCCTGACTTAGCCCGAGCCTGCTTGACCTGGTCTGAGCCTGCCTGACCTGGTCCTAACCCACCTGACCTAGGTATGAACCTACTTGACCTAAGTCTGAACCCAGTTGACTTGACTTGAACCTGGTTTGGTTCAAAGTCAAAGTCCAAGTCCTTTTTCGTCTGAAGTTCGAAGTTGATCCTTTTTCGAAGTCGAGCCTCGTTCGAAGCATTTGAAGCAATCGGAGTCGTTTCTTCCTCAAATTGAAGTAAGTTCGCTTCATTAAACCCTCTCTCTCAAGTATTTGATTGTTTGTATATAAAATATACTTTCTGAAGTAGTATCTTGCTTTAGTTCTTGGTTGAGCCCTCTAGGACGCTTCGGTGTTCACGCGCTCGCCTCATAACTATCGTCGGATATATATGTTCGAATGCGCAGTATATGCGTTCTTCAAAAATAGTATCTCACCCTAGTTCTTGGTTGAGCCCTCTAAGACACTTCGGTGTTCACTCGCTCGCCTCGTAACTATCGTTGGATACAGATCTAGGTGTATATCTACTGATTCTGCCGACGCGTCTTATATCGCCAGGCTATGTAATTTACCTTTGCCGTCGCGTCGTATGATGCCAAGGCTCCTTGTTTTCTGCATTTCCGATTATTCCACTTCCGATTATGCAATGTATTTACTTACGCCGTCGCGTCGAACGATGCCAAGGCTTCTGTTTTGTTATATATGTAGAATATTTCGTTCAGTTACACACTCTGAACAATAGTATATGCATTTCTTTACGCCGCCGCTGTATAAAGCACAGGCTTCTGCTTATACTACATATATGGCGCATAAATGAGCGTTCAAATGGAGATCAACTCCAAATCGCCAATGCGATTCCCTGACCGCTCCTCGTTCAAGATTCTACTTGACGAATGAAGCCCCTATTGGAAAGGCTTCACTTTTTGGCAAAATGCTCTTTACGTAAAAACTAAGTCAATTACGTATGGCCTGGCTATGGCCAAGGGTTCCTGCAACCTTGATGGATGCAAAGTACGCACAACAGTTCCATTTCCTGGATTAAGCGTGGCGATTTCCTACCAAAGAGGGGAGATGCCGCTGAAATGGATAAAAGAAACGCACGCTTTCTCCGTAAAAGAGAGGAAGTGCTGCTGAAATTTCTGAAGAAGCTAAGAATAGCTCATAAAGAATGTAGCAGGATACTGTGACATATAGCAGAGTGCTACCTAGTTCATGGATTGCCTTCTACAAACGTAGAAGGGTTCGTCTCACCGCTGCCGATAGAGCAGGGGATGTGCTGACGAAATGGTTGGCAGAAGAGCTGCCTGAACCAATGGAACGACATAATGATGTCCGTTGATGGAACGATGCCAGATCGGCTCGTATCCTTGTGCCTGCAAGGGCACCTTGCTCGTAAGGGCCGCTGAGCCGGAGTAGAGGTTGCGCCTTGGCTAGGTTTGGACTCGTTGCATAAAAATACGCCGAGTAGCCGATCTATTTAGATCGAGTCATATGCATGCTCATTGAGAACGGTTACGCAACCAGACTCGTAAGGGCCGAAGAGCCAGAGTGTGTTGTTTCCACCCAAAGAGGTGTGATGCTCGTGGTGGCCGAAGTGCCAAAGAGCGGTGTTCTGCATGCATATGAATAAGACTTAAGGTCGCACATACCCCGCGGTTGAAAATCGTGTTAGGGGTACCCCCTCAGTAATGATTGTGTTGGGGCGGACTGAATGGGGTCGTGTACATACTCCCGTAGTGCTGAAAGCACGGGCTGCCTAAATGGCATGCAGATTCTGTCCAAGTAATTGTAAGACTGGCAGACCCCTTCAGGAATTATGCTCATTGTGGAATGACAGTGATGGTACAGCCTTGAGTGACATGTATTTTACTTTGGACCTGATAGAGTCCACGATAGCCTCAGTCACTCATGGGTTTTGGGGTCGTGGTTATCCTTAAGATCTAAGGATTGAACCCAACTACTGCAAGTAGAGGATGCATCCGAATATGGGCCTAGTAGGGTTCTCCCAGTTGAAACACACTGCCCTACTATGGATAGGGTCAACAGGCCTCTGGGGTATCTAAAATACATAGAATAATCAACCCCCAGAACGTCGCGTTGATGCCCGGACAATAGCTCTACCTGCGTATCAAAGGCAGGAGCGGTTAATTATCAAACAATGCATTAGTTCTAGGTACAGCGATGCTTTGAATGTATGAGTGGATGACGTGTTGAGTCAGTCCTACATAACCTTTGTGAAGGTGTCATGTTCGGTATACTACTGGACCGACTGGGCAAAGACCCGTGTTGTATCCGCACGACTAAGCGAAGCTCGAGGAGTTGTCCTTAGATGCGTGGGATACGGATGTGCCAAGTATGAAGACTTGAGCTAGACATCACTTTGAGACCCGGAAGAGGTCATGGCTAAGTCCTGGAGACTTAAGCGGCTATTCAAATCACAGCCCTGAAAAGGCTTGCTCTAAGTCATGAGGACTCGAGCGGATGTTCAACTCATAGCCTTGAGGAGGCTTTTGCGATATACGCTAAGTCTTGGAGGCTTGAGCGTTGTTATTGCGCATTGCGACCCTGAGTGGTCATTATTGTATTTGAGTTGAATGGATGTATGACTGCATGCTTACCAGACCATCAGTGGTTCTGACCCCGTTTTATAGGGATTTCAGGTGTTGGACCTGCGTGGCGATATGTGGAGCAAGGCGGCATCGAGTTCCAGGGTTTCTCTAGACAGATTTTGTACTGCTTCCTTTTATTGAACCTACACTGCTTTTCTAAGCAGTAGTGTTGTAATAAACATGTGGTTTTCGATAAAATGGAATACTTTGGTGGTCAATGAGTTGCTTGGCCACATACCTGCAACGTGCTCGGAGTTTTCTAAAACCGACGACTCATTATCGTCTTATTCCGTTGCTAAAAGCTTTTCTAAGTTCCGCTGCAAAGAAAAAAAAAAAAAAAGAAATTCATGAAAATTTTAACTTAGCTTCGTTTTGGAAATCCGGGGCGTTACAGAATTGGTATCAGAGCAAGAGTCTGAGAAACCTGGTTCGAGATCCGTCTTGTCCACCATATCGCACTGTAAGTATATTTTGTACTTCTTGTTCTGATCTGGGTGCATCTTTGTATAGATGGCAACTCATGACTCTCGAGGATATTGCTATCGTTGCGGGATCATGCACGATGAGTAGGTATGCCCATATGAAGTCCAAGACTGCCAGTATTGTGGCGAAGAAGGGCATTCCGCCAACGAATGCCAAATGAAACATACCGCCGATATGAGTCGGCGGAGATCGCTTGGTCTTAGGGATGAGACCTCGCGTATTAGTGGGCCACATTACTCCAGTAGAGGGAGTAGCCGTACCCCAACAACTTCTGATGAACTACCGTCTCTGGTAGGATTTGACTTGAACTTTCTTGAGGGATTTGGTCAATCGCAAGGCTATCAACAGGCATCATGTACGCCTAGCTTGCACAGTTGGGAGGAGGGATGCAACAACTTCTTCTATAATCCCATTATGATTTCAGATTCCTCGAATCAAAGTACTATTATATGGGGGAACAGAGCGGCTTCACCAACGCCGAGTCTGAATGGCCAGGAAGAGGGATACAACCCCTATCATCCCGTTATGGTATCGGATTCCCCGAGCCATGATGCCACTGAATGGGCAAGTGGACCGGCATCACTGATCTACCCACAAGATTCGCTTGAGAGCGCGGAAGTGCCGCCCAAGCCAAAACTAGTAGTGCCTGCACCAAGGCAATGTAGAAGTAAACGATACTTCGGGTTCTTTGGGTCGAGAAAGAAATCCAGTTCCTAGAAGAGACTGGTAGTGTTTGGAGTCAATAGACTCATGTACATAGTTTCTCAACGCCTAAAAGTCTGCCAGTGCGGCATGACGTTTTGTTTAAGGTGATGTTTGTGTAAATGTGATGTATATTAAGTAAATGAAACTTTTGCTTCGATATATACATTGAGAAACTAAAACATGTTGCTTGTATGTGATAGATAAATGGCTCCTACGACGAGGAGAACCATGCCGAGCGAGGAGTCCCATACTCAAGGATTCCTGCTGGAAACGCTCAACAATCTGGTTACTGCCATTCGAGAAACAAGGCCGGAACCAGTCACACCTCGAAACGAAAACCTTGGGGGAATGACCTATGAAAAATTCCTCAAGCTCGATCCGCCAGTCTTCGCCGGAAGAGCTGATCCTGAACTGGCAGAAAGTTGGGTCGAAGAGACAGAACGTGCCTTCCTGGTATTGGGAGTACCAGAAGAAAAGAAGACCAACTTTGGCACATACAGGCTGAAAGACAACGCACGAAAGTGGTGGGATACCACTAAGATTATCCAGTTCTCGGAAGTTGAAGTCATTCCTTGGACTGACTTCCGGAGAGCTTTCATGGATAATTACTTTCCATTACACTCCAGAAACAAGAAGAAGATGGAGTTTCTGGAATTGGAGCAGGGTGGCATGAGTCTGATTGACTATACCACCAAATTTCAAAATCTTGAACGGTATTGCTCCCGGTTAATTGAGACCGATCAAGAAAGGGCCGACAAATATGTGAATGGTCTGCGCGAAGGGCTGCGGTCTCGAGTGATAACAAGCATGCCTTCGACTTTTCAGGCTGCAGTGGCAGCAGCTTCAAAAATCCAAGAAGATTGGGCGCGATCTAAAGTGATCGTAGCAAAGAAGCCCATAGTGAATGGTGGGAATCATAAAAGGACGTTCCCAAGTGGCCAGGGTTCACGACAACCCTTTCAAAAGAAGAAGTTCCAAGGAGGGAACAACACTCAACAAGTCGTGAGGCCAAGACAGAACACAACTCTAAATGGTCAGCAGTCCAACTTCAGCTGCCCAAGGTGTCGTATGAACCACCCTGGAAAGCCATGTCCTCGTGACATGGGTGGTTGCTTGTATTGTGGCAAGATGGGCCACTTTATAAGGGATTGCGCCAAGAAGGCTGCAGATGAACAGAGGAGTAATGCCGGATCTGCCGGACCCTCTCGACCAGCGCCACAACGTTCTCAGTTTCAACAACCTCCATCTAGAATAGAACAAAGGCCTGCTGCAGGTCGTGTATACGCTGTAACGACTGAACAAGTCGAAAATGGTGACCTGATTGAAGGCACCGTACCTGTTAATGGACATGCAGCTTACGTCTTGTTTGATTGTGGTGCTACTCATACGTTCATCTCTGACGATTTCACCGAACAACTCCACGCTTCGGTGCAACCGATTGATAAAATGATCGAAGTATATAATCCGTTGGGTTCACGCACCAAATGTATCCGGTGTGTGAAAAATTTGGATATTGAGATAGCAGGGCAACACTTGCCTACTGACGCCATCCTGATCGATATGATACAGTACGATGTCATTCTGGGAATGAATTGGTTGGCTCAGAATAATGCCAAGATTCTGTGCCGCGAGGGCAGAGTGATTTTATCTCGACCCAGATTGCCTAAGATGGAGTACCGGTTATCCAAACCAGTTCCACAGAAAAGGCTCATATCAGCACTTAAGGTACAAAAATACCTTAGGAAGGGTTGTGTGGCCTTCCTGTTGAGTCTCTCGGTGGAAAAATCCAACGACCAACCCCTTGAGAGTTTGAAAGTGGTGCGGGAGTTTCCCGATGTGTTTCCTGAGGAATTGCCAGGACTTCCGCCACTTCGTGAGGTTGAATTTGGAATTCAATCCTTACCTGAAACAACGCCGATATCCAAAGCCCCGTATCGAATGGCGCCAGCTGAACTCAGTGAGTTGAAGTGTCAGTTGGAAGAACTGATGGAACAAGGGTTCATCCGACCGAGTGTATCACCGTGGGGAGCTCCGGTACTATTTGTAAAGAAGAAGGATGAATCCCTTCGATTATGCATCGATTATCGGATGCTTAACCAGGCAACTGTTAAAAATAAGTAACTGTTGCCTCGGATTGAGGACTTATTCGATCAGCTCAGAACAGCGAGGGTGTTCTCCAAGATCGACCTCAGGTCTGGGTACCATCAGCTCAGAGTTAAGGAAGAGGATATACCCAAGACTGCCTTCAGAACGAGATACGGCCATTATGAGTTCGTAGTAATGCCCTTCGGACTCACTAATGCGCCTGCTGCCTTTATGGATCTAATGAACCGGATATTCAGACCATATTTGGATAGCTTTGTCATCGTCTTTATTGATGACATTCTCGTATATTCTGAGAACAAGGAACAACACATGGAGCACTTGAAAATCGTCTTGAAAACCCTTCAAGATAACCAACTCTATGCTAAGTTTTCAAAATGTGAATTCTGGCTAGATAAAGTGATGTTCCTTGGTCATGTGATCTCAAAAGATGGAATCGCAGTGGATCCTGCGAAGGTGGAAGCTGTGATGGACTGGAAGCAGCCAGAAAATATCACTGAGGTCCGCAGCTTCCTTGGACTTGCCGGATATTATCGGAAGTTCATACAGGACTTCTCCCGAATCGCCGTACCGATGACGAAATTACTGAAAAAGGGAGTCAAGTTCGAATGGACTGACCAGTGTAAGGAGTGCTTTGAGGTTCTCAAACAGAGGCTTACCACTGCCCCTGTCCTTACCTTACCTGCTGGTCAGGGAGGCTTCGTGGCTTATACCGATGCCTCGGGAATAGGTCTGGGTTGCGTATTGATGCAGCATGGCAAAGTAATCGCCTATGCGTCACGACAGTTGAGAGTCCATGAGAAAAATTATCCAACCCACGATCTTGAGCTTGCCGCGGTAGTGTTCGCACTTAAAATTTGGCAACATTTCCTTTATGGAGAGAAATTTGAGGTCATGTCGGACCATAAAAGCCTAAAATACCTCTTTTCTCAAAAAGAACTCAATATGCGGCAACGGCGATGGCTGGAATTCCTCAAAGACTATGAATTCACGCTTTCCTATCACCCTAGAAAGGTGAATGTTGTATCAGATGCCCTTAGTCGCAAGACTGTTGGCACTATGGCCAGCCTAACTGGACAATGGAAGTTGATGGAGGATTTCGTCAACTGGAAGCCATTTTTGGCTGATTCAGGTAGAATCCAAATGTCATGTTTGACGATCCACATTGAGTTCCTCGATCGCATCGTAGCCGAACAGTTCAAGGATCCCCAGTACTTGGAATTGAAAGCTCGTGCTGAAAAAGATGACACTTTCTTCCATTTGAAAGAAGATGGAGAAATATGGATGAAAGAAAGAATTTGGGTTCCAAATAACACTGAGCTAAGACAGAAAGTACTCCAGGAGGCCCATAGTAGCAAATATACTATCCACCCTGGGGGTACGAAGATGTTCCGAGATTTACAGAGAAAGTACTGGTGGAAGGGTATGAAGCGTGATGTGGCTACGTTTGTCTCGAAGTGTTTGATCTGCCAGCAAGTTAAGATCGAACATCAGCGACCTGGTGGAAAGATGCAACGG